>NC_036858.1:71285989-71293345 GCF_002910315.2 Salvelinus sp. IW2-2015 | reverse complement strand
TGGATACGTTTACAGTAGTTGTGGTACATACTGGATGGTGTCTCTCTGGATATCGTTACAGTAGCTTGTGGTACACACTGGATGGTGTTCTCTGGATTATGTTACAGTAGTTTGTGGTACATGACTGAATTGGTGTTTCTCTTGGATTACGTTACCGTAGTTTGTGGTACGACGCTGGATTGGTGTTCTCTGTTGGATTATGTTTCAGTAGTTTGTGGTACATTACTTGAATGGTGTTCTCCTTGGATTACGTTACCGTAGTTTTGGTTACACGCTGGATGGTGTTCTCTGTGGATTATGTTTCAGTAGTTTGTGGTACACGCTGGATGGTGTTCTCTGTGGATTATGTTCAGTAGTTTGTGGTAACATACAGAATGGTGTTCTCTCTGGATTACGTTACCGTAGTTTGTGGTACACGCTGGATGGTGTTCTCTGCTGGATTATGTTTCAGTTAGTTTTGTGGTACACGCTGGATGGTGTTCTCTGTGGATTATGTTTCAGTAGTTTGTGGGTACATACTGATGGTGTTTCTCTCTGGATTACGTTACCGTAGTTTTGTGGTACACGTGGATGGTGTTTCTCTGTGGATTATGTTTTCAGTAGTTTGTGGTACCACTAGAATGGTGTTCTCTCTGGATTATTGTTTCAGTAGTTTGTGTACATAAGAATGGTGTTCTCTCTGGATTAGCGTTCAGTTAGTTTGTGGTACATGCTGATGGTGTTCTCTTGATTTACGTTTCAGTAGTTTGTGGTACACGCTGATTGGCGTTTTCTCTGGATTATGTTTCATAGTTTGTGGCTACACCTGATTGGTGTTCTCTAATCCAGAGAGAACACCATCCAGTGCGTACCACAAAACTCACAGCAACCTCAAACAAACATTTTGCATAGGCTCAGAGAGTTGTTAGAACCAGAGTCTTGACAATGGGGGTTTTGACATGTTTTTTAACCTTTTTCTCTTTGGAGATTGCAGTGAATGGAGAAAGTGGTTGTAGATGAGTCTGGCCTGTTTTTGGGTGTGTGTGTACACACCTCTTGCAGGGCCAGCAGGACCAGTGGTATCTGCTCTGTGTAGAGTAGTCCCTGGGACATCAGAGACAGACAGGTCTTAGCATCCCTCTTCAGCTCATCATAACTGTCATCATTCTCCACCGGAGCGATCTACAAGAGGAGACAGATGAGGGTTGTTAGCATTCAGCCAGAGGATGATAGACCTCCCATCAGTCTGGTTCCTCTCAAGGTTTCTTCCTTCCTTGACCCACCCACCTTGAACAGCAGGGGTAGCAACTGGAGCTGCTCTGGAACGGCCGTGGAGAAGGAGCGTCCAGCACTGGCCATCAGCCACTTGAGTACTGGAAACACATACATAACCTTTTTACATCGTATGCTCTGACGAAGGTCTTCATAACTAAACATTTGGCACATTCAATTACTGAAATCTGCATCGTGCAGTGATCCAGTGAGCCGGGACTCTTTTCTCTTGGCTTTACACCTGGGTTTATTATCTCCATCAACTATATCCCTGAACATACTATATCCCTGTCTTCAGTAGTTTGATGGCCTGGGTTAGGGGTCGTACCGGCCTTTTGTAGTTTGATGGGTTAGGGGTCGTCCTGTTTTCAGTAGTTTGATGCGTTAGGGGTCGTACCTGTCTTCAGTAGTTAGGGGTTGTACCTGTCTTCAGTAGTTTGATGGCCTGTGTCCTCTCGTCCTGCTCCCCCACATCGTTCTCCTCTACCACGTGGTTCTGGATCTCCTCGTCCCCCTCCGTCAGGGGTTTGAGGCGCAGCAGTACTCGCTCTGTGAACTCCTTGATGCGAGGCGAGGCCGTGGGCTGGGTGTATGGCAGGTTGACGTCTATCATGAAGATGTAGGTGAGGACGCTGAAGAAGAGAGAGGAAAGAGAGCGAAAGAGGAGGCAGAGGGAGATTAACACCTTTAGTTTAGTGAATTCATTCATCTAGATTCTTCCATTTAGGCCTACATTTTTGATGTATTCCTCTTTTTCGACAGTTTGCTGGTCTCTACCTCTTTCAGTACTCTATTGAATGATAAAATCAACAATTCTCCCTGGTTTTACATACATAAAAAACATAAGGTGATCTCTTGGCCAACATGTTTGAAAAGTTATGGACAAATGTTTACGCTACTATGACGATGTTGTGGTTAGATACCTACTGAATGAATATGACTGATGTGTGGTTGACCCTAGCTGAATGACACTATGACTGACGTGTGGTTAGATACCTAGAAGAATGAACTATGACTGACGTGTGGTTAGATACCTAGCTGAATGAACTATGACTGACCGTGTGGTTAGATACCCTAGCTGAATGAACTATGACTGACGTGTGGTTAGATAACCTAGCTGATGAACTATGACTGATGTGTGGTTAGATAGCCTAGAATGAACTATGACTGACGTGTGGTTAGATACCTAGACGAATGAATATGACTGAACGTAGGTTAGATACCTAGCTGAATGAACTATACTGATGTGTGGTTGATACCTAGCTGAATGAACTATGACTGAACGGTTAGTGGTTAGATACCTGAAATGAACTATGATGATCGTGTGGTTAGATACCTAGATGAAATGAACTATGACTGATGTGTGGTTAGATACCTAGATGAATGAACTATGACTGATTGTGTGGTTAGCACCCTAGACTGAATGAACTATGACTGATGTGTGGTTAGACACCTAGATGAATGAACTATGACTGATGTGTGGTTAGACACCTAGTGAATGAAACTATGACTGATGTGTGGTTAGACACCTAGCTGAATGAACTATGACTGATGTGTGGTTAAGACACCTAGCTGAATGAACTATGACTGACGTGTGGTTAGATACCTAGATGAATGAACTAACTGATGAGTGTGGTTAGACACTAGATGAATGAACTATGACTGAGTGTGGTTAGACACCTAGCTGAATGAACTAATGACTGGACCGTGTGACTAGTCGTTAGATACCTAGCTGAATGACTATGACTGACGTGTGGTTTAGATACCTAGGATGAACGAACTATGAACTGATGTGTGGTTAGACACCTAGATGAATGAACTATGACTGATGTGTGGTTAGATACCTAGCTGAATGAACTATGACTGATGTGTGGTTAGACACCTAGCTGAATGAACTATGACTGACGTGTGGTTAGATACTAGCTGAATGACTATGACTGAGTGGTGGTTAGATACCTAGCTGAAGAACTATGACTGACGTGTGGTTAGATACCTAGAATGAACGCTATGACTGACGTGTGGTGATAACTGCTGAATGAACTATGACTGAGTGTGGTTAGATACTAGAAGAATGAACTATGATGACGTGTGGTTAGATACCTAGAAGAAGTGAACTATGACTGATGTGTGGTTAGACACCTAGATGAATGAACTATGACTGATGTGTGGTTAGATCCTACTGAATGAACTATGACTGATGTGTGGTTAGATACCTAGATGAATGAACTATGACTGATGTGTGGTTAGACACCTAGATGAATGAACTATGACTGATGTGTGGTTAGACACCTAGCTGAATGAACTATGACTGATGTGTGGTTAGAACCTAGCTGAATGAACTATGACTGACGTGTGGTTAGATACCTAGCTGAATGAACTATGACTGACGTGTGGTTAGAACCTAGCTGAATGAACTATGACTGACGTGTGGTTAGATACCTAGTGAATGAACTATGACTGAGTGTGGTTAGATACCTAGATGAACAACTATGACTGATGTGTGGTTAGAACCTAGTGAATGAACTATGACTGAGTGTGGTTAGATACCTAGCTGAATGAACTATGACTGAGTGTGGTTAAGACTAACTAGCTGAATGAACTATGACTGAGCGTGTGGTTAGATACCTAGCTGAATGAACTATGACTGACGGTGTTAGTACTCAGATGAAGACTATGACTGACGTGTGGTTAGATACCTAGTGATGAACTATGACTGAGTGTGGTTAGAACTCTGAATGACACTATGACTGACGTGTGGTTAGATACCTAGCTGAATGAACTGTATGACTGAGTTGGTTAGATACCTAGTGAGAACTATGACTGACGTGTGGTTAGATACCTAGTGAATGAACTATGACTGACGTGTGGTTAGATACCTAAGCTGAATGAACTATGACTGATGTGTGGTTAGACACCTAGCTGAATGAACTATGACTGACGTGTGGTTAGATACCTAGCTGAATGAACTATGACTGACGTGTGGTTAGATACCTAGCATGAAGATACTATGACTGACGTGTGGTTGATACCTAGCTGATGAACTATGACTGACGTGTGGTTAGTACCTAGCTGAATGAACTAATGACTGACGTATGGTTAGATACCAGCTGAATGAACTATGACTGACGTGTGGTTAGATACCTAGCTGAATGAACTATGACTGATGTGTGGTTAGACACCTAGCTGAATGAACTATGACTGACGTGTGGTTAGATACCTAGCTGAATGAACTATGACTGACGTGTGGTTAGATACCTAGATGAACGAACTATGACTGACGTGTGGTTAGATACCTAGCTGAATGAACTATGACTGACGTGTGGTTAGATACTAGAATGAATGAACTATGACTGAGTGTGGTTAGATACCTAGATGAATGAACTATGACTGATGTGTGGTTAGATACCTAGCTGAATGAACTATGACTGATGTGTGGTTAGATACCTAGATGAATGAACTATGACTGATGTGTGGTTAGATACCTAGCTGAATGAACTATGACTGACGTGTGGTTAGATACCTAGCTGAATGAACTATGACTGACGTGTGGTTAGATACCTAGCTGAATGAACTATGACTGATGTGTGGTTAGACACCTAGCTGAATGAACTATGACTGACGTGGTTAGATACCTAGCTGAATGAACTATGACTGACGTGTGGTTAGATACCTAGATGAACGAACTATGACTGACGTGTGGTTAGATACCTAGCTGGAATGAACTATGACTGACGTGTGGTTAGATACCTAGAAGAATGAACTATGACTGACGTGTGGTTAGATACCTAGATGAATGAACTATGACTGATGTGTGGTTAGATACCTAGCTGAATGAACTATGACTGATGTGTGGTTAGATACCTAGATGATGAACTATGACTGATGTGTGGTTAGATACCTAGCTTGAATGAACTATGACTGACGTGTGGTTAGATAACTAGCTGAATGAACTATGACTGACGTGTATGGTTAGATACCTAGCTGAATGAACTATGACTGACGTGTGGTTAGATCAATAGCTGAATGAAACTATTGACTGACGTATGGTTAGATACCTAGCTGAATGAACTATGACTGACGTGTGGTTGATACCTAGATGAACGAACTATGACTGACGTGTGGTTAGATACCTAGAAGAATGAACTATGACTGATGTGTGGTTAGATACCTATATGAACGAACTATGACTGAATGTGTGGTTAGATACCTAGCTGAATGAACTATGACTGACGTGTGGTTAGATACCGAGCTGAATGAACTATGACTGATGTGGTAAGTGGCAGTAAGCTATGGACAAGAGTGTCAGCAATGAAAATGTTTGTGCAATGTGTAGGCGAGGTCCTACCTTCCGATGCGCTCACGGACGTTCTTGTAGACCTGTGTGAGTTTGGGCTCTAGGTACTGCAGCAGTCTGTGGAGCAGCTCAGGGACCCTCCACTCYTGCTGAGCCAGGCCCCCCTGCAGCACATACAGACGACTGGACAGGAGAGGAGAGTTATACACACACCTAACCCTAACCCTAAGTCAGGCCTCCCTGCAGAGTACACAGAAGACTGGACAGGAGAGAACAATAAAATATAATCATTTGTTTATTGTCCAACAAGGAGAATATTCTTGACTCACAGACAAACATTTTACAGACAAACAAACTATCACCGACCCAGACTCCATAGCTGTGTTCGAATACCCATACTAACATACTGTATACTACATACATAATGGGTATATATACACTACAGCCACACGTGGTCCCGTATGGCTCAGTTGGTAGAGCATGGCGCTTGCAACGCCAGGGTTGTGGGTTCATTCCCCACGGGGGGACCAGGATGAATATGTATGAACTTTCCAATTTGTAAGTCGCTCTGGATAAGAGCGTCTGCTAAATGACTTAAATGTAAAATGTAAATGTACATACTATTAGTTCATTTTAGCATACTGTAAACGAACGGTACCCTTTCAGTTGAGCGTACTTCGCCTGTCTACCGGAAGTTGATGCTGTTGCTATGCAACCTCTTGCTAGCTTGTTAGCATTACAAATTACTAGCTAGACTTTTTACGACTCCAGGTGTGTTCGTAAATTCAATCTGGAGTGTGCTCTGGGCGTACGTAAATTCAGGGCGTTGTCAGATTGTCCGTTAGAGAATTTTGAGTGTTTCACTCTCGGAGCATTCAGAGCGCACACTGGACCCTCTGGCCGAGGAGTAGGGTTGATCCGAGCATTCGAATATACTGGCAAGTTCGACGCATTAGTACTAGCCTACTAACGTTAGCTAGCTAGCTAACATACCGGTACATACTGCTGTAATGATATGTTGTGGTTCGTAAGGAAAGTGTAGCTAACAAATTGTCAGTCAACGTAACTTATTTGAAAAGTCATTACTTTATTATATTGCTCAAAATATCTTAACATTTGTCATGATTAGTTAAAGCAATGAAATTGTATCCTTTCTCGTCGGACTTCGGCTCAAATCGGCTGCATATTCGCCGCCATTTTCTTGAAATCTGAAACCGTTGTGAAGCCACGCCCATTCTCTGAAGAATTGTATTATGGGCTCTAAAAGCACGGAAATAGTGTCCACTGCTTGTATACTTCATATTTTGACAAATTTAGTATGACATCCGGGAACTTTTGGCACACTAATGTCATGATGTTGCCTGCTTGGGTACTGCAAACCCCATCCCCCTCTCCCTGCCTCTCCCTTTCCACCACAACCCATGCGGTGATCACAGAGATCATGTGACGTAATTGCGAAGAAAGAAGAACCGCCGGAAAACATCCATTCTATAACGAATGACACTTCTGAATCACATCCACACCACACCGAGACAGAACTTCACTCCAACCAAACGACTTCTCTCCGTCCACGCCAAGGCGACACACACACTGAACGTAACTATATATATATTGATTGCAATTGTTCCCGAATGAGTGAGCGTTCATGTGTAAAGGATTAGCATGTCAATTGTTATAATTATGGACTCTGTAAGTGAATTCTTAGTCGAACGCAACTTTCCCTTTGTCTACAGCCGCCATGCCGGTTCAGCCCACTAGGGATATTGCTCCCATCATTTCATGTAACTATTTTAAGTTTGTTTTGTTTTGTT
>NC_036858.1:71283465-71285431 GCF_002910315.2 Salvelinus sp. IW2-2015 | reverse complement strand
ATGTCCGTAAATTCCTGAGAATCTCCCCACCACAAACAGTATTAAGACAGAGGGTAAACTTTCAGGACAAAGGAATTCTCTTCCACCTCACAGAACTTGAGGTACAAACAATTTCATATTCCTTATGCATTTCTGTGAATTAATTAGTTAGTAATAAATGAATGATTTAAGACAATTGATGTATGGATGACTCGTGGTGAAGACTGGGTTCGTGCAGATCAACGATTTACGACGTTTGGAATGAGACTGACGTAAGGTAGAGTAAATAAATCATTAATTAGAAGACCATTGATCAGATATGAAAATATCTGAAAGGTTATATTGGGAAATTATAACTTTGTAATCTAATAACTTTCCCTGGTGCCCTCGAATTCATAGTTAATTAATTACGTTATTACTCAAGTGATCGCGTAATCCCTAATTATAGGAATCTATGATAAAAACTATAAGTCTTCAATTTAACGATAGCAAAGACACGACACTAACTATATCCATACTATGGCCAATAAGCATACTACATTTCAATTTACTCATACTCAATTTACATCACAAAAAGTACAGTTAGTATGAGTATTCGAACACAGCTCATCTCTTCCATGCAGGACTAGTCATCTGAGCAGATATGGAGCAGAATAAATACACCCTTCCACACAAACACCAAGACACTGTCTAGGATGAGAATTAAAGGAGGCAAAGTGTTTCCTTACCAGGCATCTACGAAGGATCCCCCCTCCCCGTTGACTGGAGATTCCATCAGCATCTCAAACAGCCAGTGGAGCTTCCTGGGGTCTCTGCTCTCCTGTACAACACAACCAACCTAAAGTCAACGTCTGCTCTCCTGTACAACACAACCAACATAAAGTCAACATCTGCTCTCCTGTACAACACAACCAACCTAAAGTCAACGTCTGCTCTCCTGTACAACACAACCAACCTAAAGTCAACGTCTGCTCTCCTGTACAACAACAAGGTCAAATGTCAACAGCATGGAAGCAGGAAATTACCAGGCCAGGCAAGTACTAGACAGGAGCTTCAGGAGGCTATTTCTCAATATCTGTACTCAATTCTTCACTCCTCGCCTTTTTCTCAAAATGCATTGGAAGAGAAGATTCAAGTTCCCCTCCCATTCAGGCCTTCTCCTCTAATGCGTTTTGAGAAGGAAACAAGGAGAGGATGCAAATGGGAATAAAGGAACTACCAATTGAGAAAGAACCTGAAAGAAAAGGACTGCTGAATGAGAGGGATGGGAGGGCTAGCAGCTTACACAGGCTGTGGCGATGCAGGTGCCCCAGTCAGCGTAGGTTTCTACAGTGATGTTGTTCAGAGCTGTACGGATCAGAGGACACAGCAGCTCCCACAGACTCTCCACCTGGGAGGGGAACATAGGTCAAAGGTCAAGGACTTAACAAATATTCAACTTTTATTTATCCAGGTAAGTCAGTTAAGAACAAATGCTTATTTGCAACGAGGACCTGGCAAATGGCAAGTGAAATATGTAAAG
This sequence comes from Salvelinus sp. IW2-2015, assembly GCF_002910315.2. Taxonomy (NCBI): domain Eukaryota; kingdom Metazoa; phylum Chordata; class Actinopteri; order Salmoniformes; family Salmonidae; genus Salvelinus; species Salvelinus sp. IW2-2015. The sequence continues at coordinate 71,283,930 of NC_036858.1, read as the reverse complement.
TTCTGATTATAAGCATGGTGTGTGACCACAGCGTATGTCTCTCTCCCCTACCTTTCCATAGATCCAGTGTTCCTTCCTCTCCCCTACCTTTCCATAGCTCCAGTGTTCCTTCCTTTCATCTACCTTTCCATAGCTCCAGTGTGAACACTGGAGCTATGGCAAGGTAGATGAGAGGAAGAACACATGGAGCTATGGAAGGTGATGAGAGGAAGGAACACTGGAGCTATGGAAGGTAGGGGAGAGGAAGGAACACTGGAGCTATGGAAAGGTAGGGAGAGGAAGGAACACACTGGAGCTATGGAAAGGTAGAGAAGAGGAAGGAACACTGGAGCTATGGAAGGTAGGAGAGGAAGGAACACTGAGCTATGGAAAGGTAGGGGAGAGGAAGGAACACTGGAGCTATGGAAGGTAGGGGAGAGGAAGGAACACTGGAGCTATGGAAAGGTAGGGGAGAGGAAGGAAGGG
>NC_036858.1:71262025-71280110 GCF_002910315.2 Salvelinus sp. IW2-2015 | reverse complement strand
AGGAAAGGTAGGGGAGAGGAAGGAACACTGGAGCTATGGAAAGGAGGTGAGGGAAAGAAGGGGAGAGGAAGAACACTGGAGCTATGGAAGTAGGAAGGAACACACTGGGAGCTCATGGCAAAGGTAGGGAGAGGAATGGAATAACACTGGAAGGCTATGGAAAGGTAGGAAGGAACACACTCGAGCTATGGAAGGTAGGGAGAGGAAGAACACTGGAGCTATGGAAAGGTAGGAGAGGAAGGAAACACTGGAGCTATGGAAAGGTAGGGGAGAAAAGAAACACTGGAGCTATGGAAAGGTTAGGGGAGAAAGGAAGCACTGGAGCTATGCGAAAGGTAGGGGAGAAGGAAGGAACAGCTTGGAGCATGGCAAGGAATAGGGGAGAGGAAGGAACACTGGAGCTATGGAAAGTAGGGAGAGGAAGACACTGGACTATGGAAGGTAGGAAGGAACACACTGGAGCTATGAAAGGTGGGGAGAGGAAGGAACACTGGAGCTATGAAAGGTAGGAAGGAAACACACTGGAGCTATGGAAAGGTAGGGGAGAAGGAAGACACTGGAGCTATGGAAAGGTAGGGGAGAGGAAGGAACACTGGAGCTATGGAAGGTAGGGGAGAGGAGAAACACTGGAGCTATGGAAAGGTAGGGGAGAGGAAGGAACACTGGAAGCTTATGGAAAGGTAGGGGAGAGGAAGAACACTGGAGCTATGGAAAGGTAGGGAGAGGAGGAACACTGGAGCTATGGAAAGGTAGATGAGAGGAAAGGAACACTGAGCTATGGCAAGGTAGGGATGAGGAAGGAACACTGGAGCTATGGAAAGTAGAAGGAAGAACACTGGAGCTATGGAAAGGTAGGGGAGAGGAAGAACACTGGAGCTATGGAAAGGTAGGGAAGGAAACACTGGAGCTATGGAAAGGTAGGAAGAACACTGGAGCTATGGAAAGGTAGATGAGAGGAAGGAACACTGGAGCTAATGGAAAGGTAGGGGAGAGGAAGGAACACACTGGAGCTATGAAAGGTAGGGAGGAGGAAGGAACACTGGAGCTATGGAAAGGTAGGGGAGAGGAAGGAACACACTGGAGCTATGGAAAGGTAGGGGAGAGGAAGGAACACTGGAGCATGGAAAGTAGGAAGGAACAACTGGAGCTATGGAAGGTAGGAAGAAACACTGAGCTATGAAAGGTAGAGGAGAGAAGGAACACTGGAGCTATGAAAGGTAGGGGAGAGGAAGGAAACACTGGAGCTATGCAAGGTAGATGAGAGGAAGGAACACTGGAGCTATGGAAGGTAGGGAGAGGAAGGAACACTGGAGCTATGGAAAGGTAGTGAGAGGAAGGAACCATGGAGCTATGAAAGGTAGGGGAGAGGAAGGAAACACTGGAGCTATGGAAGGTAGAGGAGAGGAAGGAACACTGGAGCTATGGAAGGTAGAGGAGAGGAAGGAACAACTGGAGCTATGGAAAGGTAGGGGAGAGGAAGGAACACTGGAGCTATGGAAAGGTAGGGGAGAGGAAGAAACACTGAGCTATGGAGGTAGGGAGAGAAGGAACACTGGAGCTATGGAAGGAGGGGAGAGGATGGAACCTGTATGGAAAGGTAGGGGAGAGGAAGGAAACACTGGAGCTATGGAAAGGTAGGGGAGGGAAGGAACACTGGAGCTATGAAAGGTAGGGGAGAGGAAGGAACACACTGGAGCTATGGAAGGTAGGGAGAGGAAAACACTGAGCTATGGAAAGGTAGGGGAGAGGAAGGAAACACTGGAGCTATGGAAAGGTAGGGAGAGAAGGAACACTGGAGCTATTGGAGTAGGGGAGAGGAAGGACACACTGGAGCTATGGAAGGTAGGGGAGGAAGGAACACTGGAGCTATGGAAAGGTAGAGGAGAGGAGGAACACTGGAGCTATGGCAAGGTAGGGGAGAGGAAGGAACACTGGAGCTATGGAAGGTAGGAGAGGAAAGAACACTGGAGCTATGGAAAGGTAGGGAGAGGAAGGAACACTGGAGCTATGGAAAGGTAGGGGAGAGAAGGAACACTGGAGCTATGGCAAGGTAGGGAGAGGAAGGAAACACTGGAGCTATGGGGAAAGGTAGGATGAGAGGAAGGAACACTGGAGCTATGGCAAGGTAGGGGAGAGGAAGGAACACTGGAGCTATGGAAAGGTAGGGAGAGGAAGGAACACTGGAGCTATGGCAAAGGTAGGGGAGAGGAAGGAACACTGGAGCTATGGAAAGGTAGGGAGAGGAAGGAAACACTGGAGCTATGGCAAAGTAGGTGAGAGGAAGGAACACTGGAGCTATGGAAAGGTAGAGAGAGGAAGGAACACTGGAGCTATGGAAAGGTAGGGGAGAGGAAGGAACACTGGAGCTATGGAAAGGTAGGGGAGAGAAGGAACACTGGAGCTATGGAAGGTAGGGGAGAGGAAGAAACACTGGAGCTATGGCAAGGTAGGGGAGAGGAAGGAACACTGGAGCTATGGAAAGGTAGATGAGAGGAAGGAACACTGGAGCTATGGAAAGTAGGGGAGAGGAAGGAACACTGGGAGCTATGGAAAGGTAGGGGAGAGGAAGGAACACTGGAGCTATGGAAGGTAGGGGAGAGGAAGGAACACTGAGCTATGGAAAGGTAGAGAGAGGAAGGAACACTGGAGCTATGAAAGGTAGGGGAGAGGAAGGAACACTGGAGCTATGGAAAGGTAGGGGAGAGGAAGGAACACTGAGCTATGGAAAGGTAGGGGAGAGGAAGGAACACACTGAGGCTATGGAAAGGTAGGGGAAGGAAGGAACACTGGAGCTATGGAAAGGTAGGGAGAGGAAGGAACACTGGAGCTATGAAAGGTAGGGGAGAGAAGGAACACTGGAGCTATGGAAAGGTAGGGAGAGGAAGGAACACTGGAGCTATGGAAAAGGAGGTGGAGAGAAGGGAACACTGGAGCTATGGAAAGGTAGGGGAGAGGAAGGAACACTGGAGCTATGGAAAGGTAGGGAGAGGAAGGAACACTGGAGCTATGGCAAGGTAGATGAGAGGAAGGAACACTGGAGCTATGGAAAGGTAGATGAGAGGAAGAAACACTGGAGCTATGGAAAGGTAGGGAGAGGAAGGAACACTGGAGCTATGGAAGGTAGGGGAGAGGAAGGAAACACTGGAGCTATGGAAAGGTAGGGGAGAGGAAGGAACACTGGAGCTATGGAAAGGTAGATGAGAGGAAGGAACACTGGAGTGAGCTATGGAAAGGTAGGGAGAGGAAGGAACACTGGAGCTATGGAAGGTAGGGGAGAGGAAGGAACACTGGAGCTATGGAAAGGTAGGGAGAGAAAGGAACACTGAGCTATGGAAGGTAGATGAGAGGAAGGAACACACTGGAGCTATGGAAAGGTAGATGAGAGGAAGGAACACTGGAGCTATGGCAGGTAGGGGAGAGGAAGGAACACACTGGAGCTATGGAAAGGTAGGGGAGAGGAGGAACACACTGGAGCTATGGAAAGGTAGATGAGAGGAAGGAACACTGGACGCTAGTGGAAAGTAGATGAGAGGAAGGAACACTGGAGCTATGGAAAGGCTAGAGAGAGAGAGGAGAACACTTGGACGCTATGGCAAGTAGCTACCTTTCCATAGCTCCAGTGTTCCTTCCTCTCCCCTACCTTGCCATAGCTCCAGTGTTCCTTCCTCTCCCCTACCTTTCCATAGCTCCAGTGTGTTCCTTCCTACCTTGCCATAGCTCCAGTGTTCCTTCCTCTCCCCTACCTTTCCATAGCTCCAGTGTGTTCCTTCCTACCTTGCCGTAGCTCCAGTGCTTGCTGCCTCTGATCAGTCCAGAGGTGATCTCTGCTACACAGCGCTGTTTGCTCTCGTGTGTGTCGGCCACCAGACGCTCCATGTGTGGTTTCAACAGGGGCAGGAAGGCATCGTTGAAGTTCCGGAACAGACCCTGAGGGATAGAGGAGAGGAATAAAACAGTGTTAGGGAAGCCTGATTCATAACTAGGGTTGCCATATTAGAAATCCTGCTGGGAGGATTCTGGATTTCCTGCTTATTCTGGGAAACTTCCAGACGCGTTTTCTAGAAAACTGGGGATTTTGGGTTACCAGTTACCAGTACAGAGTCAATGTGCAGGTGTACGAGGTAATAACTCGTCTATATACAGGGAGTACCAGTACTAAGTTGATGTGCACATGTACGAGGTAAAAACATGGCAATTTATTATTAATATTAACACATGGGATAAACAAACGTACAGTCAATTACACAATTGATAGAAAACACAATAGAAAAATCTATGTACAGTGTGTGCAAATGTAGTAAGATTAGGGAGGTAAGGCAATAAATAGGCCAGAGTGGCGAAATAATTACAATTTGCATTAACACTGGAGTGATAGATGTACAGATGATGATGTGTAAATAGAGATACTGGAGTGCAAAAAGAGAAAAAATAAATAATTTGGGGAATGAGGTAGTCGGGTGTGCTATTTACAGATGGGCTGTGTACAGGTGCAGTGATCGGTAAACTGCTCTGACAGCTGATGCTTAAAGTTAGTGAGGGAGATATGAGTCTCCAGCTTCAGTGATTTTTGCAGTTCGTTCCAGTCATTGGCAGCAGAGAACTGGAAGGAAATGCGGTCGAACGAAGAATTGGCTTTGGGGGTGACTAGTGAAATATACCTGCTAGAGCGTGTGCTATGGATGGGTGCTGCTATGGTGACCAGTGAGCTGAGATAAGGTGGGGCTTTACCTAGGAAAGACTTATAGATGACCTGGAAATAGACAGCTACAAAACATTTATAAAAACTATTTTGGTAAAAACTATGGTCTACATCTAAGGTATTAAGGTATTCAAGCGAGCAGAACCTTGAAACCTTAATACTAGAGATCGCGCACCAGCTGTTGTTAACCATGAGACACACACCACCCCCCGTTATGTCAGATACATAAAAAAAAACAGCTAGATGTATATTATCCCTGTCCTTGTTCCACGACTCTGAGAAACATATGACATCACAGTTCTTCAGGTCCCGTTGATAGGATAGTCTCGAATGGCGCTTGTCCAGTTTGTTCTCCTGTGAATGTACATTCGCCAATAGAACGGGAGTGTATAGGCAGTTTATCTAGTCGCCGACGTAGTTTTGTCAGGGTGCCCACACGGGAGTGTATAGGCAGTTTATCTAGTCGCCGACGTTAGTTTTTGTCAGGGTGCCCACACGGGAGTGTATAGGCAGTTTATCTAGTCGCCGACGTAGTTTTGTCAGGGTGCCCACACGGGAGTGTATAGGCAGTTTATCTAGTCGCCGAGTAGTTTTGTCAGGGTGCCCACACGGGAGTGTATAGGCAGTTTATCTAGTCGCCGACGTAGTTTTGTCAGGGTGCCCACACGGGAGTGTATAGGCAGTTTATCTAGTCGCGACGTAGTTTTGTCAGGGTGCCACACGGGAGTGTATAGGCAGTTTATCTAGTCGCCGACGTAGTTTTGTCAGGGTGCCCACACGGGAGTGTATAGGCAGTTTATCTAGTCGCCGACGTAGTTTTGTCAGGGTGCCCACACGGGAGTGTATAGGCAGTTTATCTAGTCGCCGACGTAGTTTTGTCAGGGTGCCCACACGGGAGTGTAATGCCAGTTTATCTAGTCGCGACGTAGTTTTGTCAGGTGCGCCACACGGAGTGTATAGGCAGTTTATCTAGTCGCCGACGTAGTTTTGTCAGGGTGCCCACACGGGAGTGTATAGGCAGTTTATCTAGTCGCCGACGTAGTTTTGTCAGGGTGCCCACAGGAGTGTATAGGCAGTTTATCTAGTCGCCGACGTAGTTTTGTCAGGGTGCCCACACGGGAGTGTATAGGCAGTTTATCTAGTCGCCGACGTAGTTTTGTCAGGGTGCCCACACGGGAGTGTATAGGCAGTTTATCTAGTCGCCGACGTAGTTTTGGTCAGGGTGCCCACACGGGAGTGTATAGGCAGTTTATCTAGTCGCCGACGTAGTTTTGTCAGGGTGCCCACACGGGAGTGTATAGGCAGTTTATCTAGTCGCGCAGTAGTTTTGTCAGGGTGCCCACACGGGAGTGTATAGGCAGTTTATCTAGTCGCCGACGTAGTTTGTCAGGGTGCCCACACGGGAGTGTATAGGCAGTTTATCTAGTCGCCGACGTAGTTTTGTCAGGGTGCCCACACGGGAGTGATAGGCAGTTTATCTAGTCGCCGACGTAGTTTTTGTCAGGGTGCCCACACGGGAGTGTATAGGCAGTTTATCTAGTCGCCGACGTAGTTTTGTCAGGGTGCCCACACGGAAGTGTATAGGCAGTTTATCTAGTCGCCGACGTAGTTTTGTCAGGGTGCCCACACGGGAGTGTATAGGCAGTTTATCTTAGTCGCCGACGTAGGTTTTTGTCAGGGTGCCCACACGGGAGTGGATAGGCAGTTTATCTAGTCCGCCGACGTAGTTTTTTGTCAGGGTGCCCACAGGTCGGCCTCTCTTACGCCGTCTCTTTCTCTTCCGAGTGTCGGTGGTCCTGCGCCACCGACTCGTTGAAGTAGAAATCTTGATCTAAATCGAGGTTATTGATCGMTGTCCAGAAGTTATTTTTGGTCATAGGAAACGATGGCAGAAACATTATGTATAAATAAAGTTAAGATCAGTGAAAAAAAGAAAAACACCCAAAATAGCAGACTTGGTCAGGAGCCTGTAAAGCGACAGCTGTCCATTGCAGCACCATTCCAACCATATTCTTAGCCTAGAAAAACTGTCTAGGTTAATCCTCAGAAGTCTTCCCTCGCTTACGTAGCGTCTATCTTTCATGCTCACCCAGTCTACATTTGAAAAAGTCAGAGGGAAGCAAGGAGACCATTTGAAGAGAGAACTCAAGGTATTAATGAGGGTTCAGGAAAGACCGTTGAGATTGGGTGAGACTTAAATCCTGATCTGTGTCTCCCTCACCTTGAAAAGGCAGAACCTGCGGGGACTGAACTTGTCCTTGCCCTTGCGGTCCTCCAGAGAGAGGAACTCAATCAGCTGGTTGATGAATCCTGGATCTGAGAAGTGGTCGTAGATGATCTGCTCTCGCTGGAGAGGGAAGAAACAAAACAGTTATAACARTGGACCTGAGATATCACCTTTAACAGCAGAGGATGTTACATACATTTTCCAAGAGCGAGAGAACGCATTCTGATTCTCTACCCTTCCTTCAGCCAGAAGTGTGCAGTTGTCACTCCCGCTCATGCATTTCAAAAGCATTGGAAGCGTGCATGGCTGGAGGGAGTTTMCACCATATTCCTTACACTAATAAATTAATTTTACATCCATGAGGGGGAGTGTAGGAGTGCACACTTCGGGACAAGGGTAGAGCATCGGACTGTGGCCATTGTGTGTGTGCGTGTCATCTCCTCACCTCGGTCATCTCCTCCCTGGTCAGTCCTTGTTTGGGCTGCTCCTCAGAAGGAGCGTACATCATGAGTTTCTGTGGCCAGCTGTAGTATCCCCAGTGGGTCTTCTCTACAAACGTACAGCCCTCCCAGTCCTGCTGGGTACGAGGCAGACTGCTACTGTTATACTGGAGCCACTGGTTATCAGGCCTGTCCCCTGCTATCAAACCAGCCAGCTCTTTCATACCACCTGGTAGAGAGGGAAGAGGAGGANTACTGTTATACTGGAGCCACTGGTTATCAGGCCTGTCCCCTGCTATCAAACCAGCCAGCTCTTTCATACCACCTGGTAGAGAGGGAAGAGGAGGAAGAAGGAGAGAGGGAAGAGATGGTGAGATGACCATAAGGTTACTGTTATACTGGAGCCACTGGTTATCAGGCCTGTCCCCTGCAATAAGACCACTTGGTAGAGAGGGAGAGGTGGTGAGATAAGCTGCATGTATCTGTTACAGGGTTCTCACAGGCAGTGGCAAGTCAAATTCAAGGACTTAAGTACTTTTGCAAGCACTAATATTTATCTTTAGGATCTTCAATTTAGCACGCTTTCAAGTTAGGTTAGATTACTTGTTGGTTATTACTGCATTGTCGGAACTAGAAGCACAAGCATTTCGCTACACTCGCATTAACATCTGCTAACCATGTGTATGTGACTAATAAAATTTGATTTGATTTGATTTGATTAGTTGTGAATATTATGTGATTGTTTCTAGTCGCCACCAGATGGCAGTATATCGCTACAACCTCATAACTACCTAACAAGTTCTACGCAGTAATACGTTGTTTCAGTTACTTACTACATACATGAGTGGTAAGTCAGCACTAATGATGATGTAATTTGAATAGTGATGAGCAGAGTTTTGGGACCTACTGGTGAACACACATTTCCTRTTCACATTACTGCACAAGTCCAGCTTAATGACTGTGCTCAAGACTGGCAGCTTTAGTGTTGCCGGTCAGGAGAAGAGCAGGTGGGCTGTGTGAAGAAAACGCCACATGAATGACAACCAGAATGGCAGGAGCACGGTTGCCACTTGATAAAGCAGAAAATGGCGGGCGCCCCGTGAAGCTCTGGAGGTTGTTGCAGAAAACGTCACAATGTAGAACAGGCACCAGCGCAGAATGCAGCATTGTCATTCCCCCTTCATGTGGCTCTTCAGGACCTATTCACCCAATGTCAAAGTTTGACACATTTTTTGCACCTTACAAGGAGTGGGTTGGAGGGGTCCAGTGATGTAGTGGTAAAAAAGGTGAGTAAACTACACTGAACAGAAATATCAACACAGCATGTAAAGTGTTGGWTCAATGTTTCATGAGCTGAAATAAAATATTCCAGAATTGTTCCATACGCACAAAAGGCAGAATTGAATCTACATTTGCCATTTCAGCTGGCRATGTGACGTTTGGCAGCGCCTAATCAGTCAGTTCTGTACCTGCCTGGCTGAGTGKCATTGTGGGTGGAATGARCGAGCCCGCCTGGCRAACACAGCGSTAAACACGTGGGGAAATAAAACTCGGTAGTATTCCTGGAAATTAACTTGGAAGACCAATACATTTTTCTAATATTTTTCATAAATATATTTGAAAATGATCTGTTCTCACCTCATTTTAATTCAAGTACTTTTCAAGTACCAACAAAATGTCAGRTTTTCAAGGTATTCCAGTACTTGAATTTCAGAGTGCCACATTCAAGKACTTTAAGCACCTTGTGCAAGCCCTGCTGTTATAAATCAGACCTGGGGTCAAATAGTATTTGTTTAATTTCAAATGCTTTGATTGAGCCTGCCTGGAGTGCCAGGTGGACAGGGTTTGCATTTTTGGGACTATTCCTTTGGTTCCACAGCGCCAGAGCAAACACAATCAACCGCAGCTTGAAACAAATATTATTTAAACCCAGGTAAAATGACTGGTGAGGAGACAAAGTGCAGGTTACTTACAGAGCGTGTTGGGGCTGACTGGTACTTTTTTGTGTGGCCTCTTGAGTTGCTTCATGATCCCTGCCACGGCTGATATCGCCACCTGGTGGGGAAATAAATAAATGTATAAAGATGTTTCTATCTTACAATGAAATACCATAATGATTAAAGTCCTCAGCAGAGATGAGAATATACATGCATGTATGAAGATAAGTGCATTTGTGTGTGAAACGTTGTTGACTGCTGCCATCTTGAAGAGATCTCTTTTACTTTATCTCAATGTAGTGAATGAAACTGGACGCATGACTGGGTGTCTGAGTGATTCTACGTGTGTATGGACAGAGTGTATATGGACAGAGTGTGTATGGACAGAGTGTGTATGGACAGAGTGTGTATGGACAGAGTGTGTATGGACAGAGTGTGTATGGAGAGAGTGTGTATGGAGAGAGTGTGTATGGAGAGAGTGTGTATGGAAGAGATTGAGGGTATGGCGAGAGTGTGTATGGAGAGAGTGTGTATGGACAGAGTGTGTATGGGAGATGTGTGTATGGAGAGATTGTGTGTATGGAGAGAGTGTGTGTATGGAGAGATGTGTTATGGAGAGAGTGTTGTATGGAGAAAGGTGTATGGACAGGTGTGTATGGAGGAGATTGTGTATGGACAGAGTGTGTGTAATGGGAGAGAGTGTGTATGGAGAGAGTGTGTATGGAGAGAGTGTGTATGGAGAGAGTGTGTGTATGGAGTGAGAGTGTGATAGTGGAGAGAGTGGTGTGTATGGAGAAGGGAGTGTGTATGGACGTAGAGTGTGTATGGAGAGAGTGTGTATGGAGAGTGTGTGTATGGAGAGAGTGTGTATGGAGAGAGTGTGTGTATGGAGAAGATGTGTATGGAGAGAGTGTGTAGATGTGTATGGAGAGTGTGTATGGAGAGAGTGTGTATGGAGAGCGTGTGTATGGAGAGAGTGTGTATGGAGAGAGTGTGTTATGGAGAGAGTGTGTTATGGAGAGAGTGTGTATGGAGAGAGTGTGTATGGAAGAGTGGTGTATATGGAGAGAGTGTGTATGGAGAGAGTGTTATGGAGAGGGTGTGTATGGAGAGAGTGTTGTATGGAGAGAGTGTGTATGGAGAGAGTGTGTGTATGAGAGGAGTGTGTTAGAGAGTGTGTATGGAGGAGTGTATGGAGGTGTTGTGTATGGAGAAGAGTGTGTATGGACAGAGTTGTGATATGGAACAAGTGTGTATGGACAGTGTGAATGGACAGAGTGTGTATGGACAGAGAGTGTGTATGGAGAGAGTGTGTTAGGAGAGAGTGTGTATGGAGAGAGTTTATGACAGTGTGTATGGAGAGAGTGTGTATGGAGAGAGTGTGTATGGAGAGTGTGTATGGACAGTGTGTATGGAGAGAGTGTGTATGGAGAGAGTGTGTATGGAGAGAGTGTGTATGGAGAGAGTAGTGTATGGAGAGAGTGTGTATGGAGAGAGTGTGTATGGACAGAGTGTGTATGGACAGAGTGTGTATGGAGAGTTGGGTATGGAGAGAGTGTGTATGGAGAGAGTGGTTGCTGTGGCAGTGCCCACCTTCGGACCAGGAGGGAGTCATGGTTGAGGCTCTTGACGAAGAAAAGGACAGCGGGGGAGGGGAGGGGGTGGTCATCCCTCAGTAACAGAGACATGAAGCCAATGGCAATGTGCTCAAACTTCCAGGGCCTGCAACATAAAGCAGGTGTGTTTTAGGAGGTGGAAAACATTTTGAAACAGAAGTCGTCCAATAAACTGAAGTCGTCCAATAGGAACAGAACATTTTGGTATTTTAGTGGAATTTTAAATGTTGCAAATAGAAATTTAAGAAAATAAAGCCGACAGGATTCACATTATGTAACGTCTGTCGTCGAGACGAGGTGAACCTGCACGCCTCAGTCATCGAGACGAGTGAACCTGCACCCTGCACGCCCCAGCATCGAGACGAGGTGAACCTGCACGCCCCAGTCATCGAGACGAGATGAACCTGCACGCCTCAGTCATCGAGACGAGATGAACCTGCACGCCCCAGTCATCGAGACGAGATGAACCTGCCACGCCCCAGTCATCGAGACGAGATGAACCTGCACGCCCAGTCATCGAGACGAGATGAACCTGCACGCCTCAGTCATCGAGACGAGATGAACCTGCACGCCCAGTCATCGAGACGAGATGAACCTGCACGCCCCAGTCATCGAGACGAGATGGACCTGCACGCCTCAGTCATCGAGACGGAGATGAACCTGCACGCCTCAGTCATCGAGACGAGGTGAACCTACACCCTGCACGCCCCAGTCATCGAGACGAGGTGAACCTGCACGCCTCAGTCATCGGGATGAGGTGAAACCTGCATGTTTCCTGTCATTGGGACGAGGTGAACCTACATGTTTCTGTCATCTTGACGAGGTGAACCTACATATAATAATGTCATCGGGGATGAGGTGAAAACCTACATGTTTCTGTCATTGGGATGAGGTGAACCTACATGTTTCTGTCATCGGGATGAGGTGAACCTACATTTTCTGTCATCGGGATGAGGTGAACCTACATGTTTTCTGTCATCGGGATGAGGTGAACCTGCATGGTTTCTGTCATTGGGATGAGTGAACCTACATGTTTCTGTCATCGGGATGAGGTGAACCTACATGTTTCTGTCATCGGGATGAGTAGTGAACCTACATATTTAAACTGTAAATGGAACGAGGTAAACCTACATGTTTCGTGTCATTGGGATGAGGTGAACCTACATGTTTCTGTCATTGAGGCGGTCCAGAAGTTCACCAACCAGCTTGTCATATTTCCTGAGGGGAGACAGAACAGTAGTAGTTTGGAAAGTATGTATGGACATTATACTGTAGGACATAACTGAGGGATTTAGTTTAACAATGGGAACTGATAGACCTTTGCTAGTGTAATAATACACCAATACAAATGCAAGTTGAAGATTTTGTGCACAGTCCAACAACAGTATTGTAGTGTTTATTCATTAGCAGTGTCCAGCACTCTTCTTGCTGTCTGATATAAATAGATATGTACTCACTGTTCAGAGTCTAAGTTCTTCTCCTCCTGCTTCCGAGGCCCTCTGCTTCTTCTTGGTCTGAGGGGACAGGTTCCGGGGGCAGAGGAACACCAGAGGTCTGGAGCTGCACCGCCACCGCACGGCATTCTTGATGGGATCTACATTACATTAAGGGTTTATCATATATTATTATACATGTTATATAGGAGTGAGGTCTGAACTGCAGTAATAGATGTCATGACGTCATTACTTTCAAGATCAAGTTGACATGAAGTTATTACTTTCAGTTTACAATCAGATCAAGTTGACATGGTGTCATTAAAACCCAGATGGTTGTAATGATAATAACTCTTACAGCGAAGTCTATGCCGATGGTCTCGTACTGGCGGTGGATCTTGTCAGCGAGGTCGTCGAACAGGCGGGACGATGGAGGGCTTCTCCAGGGACATAGCTGAGCTGAGTCCTGAGCGGACGATGGCAGGCCAGGTCAGGGTGATGCAGTCCCAGTCGTGCAGGTTGGCCAGGCACACCCCACTGTGGTTCCCCAAGAGACAGTACAAGGCAACCTGAAGAGAGAGAGCGAGAGGAGAGATGGAGAGCGAGAGGAGAGAGGAGAGCGAGGAGGAGAGGGCGAGCGAGAGGAGAGAGGGCGAGCAGAGGGCGAGAGGAGAACGAGAGGAGAGAGAGAGCGAGAGGAGAGAGAGCGAGAGAAGAGAGCAGAGGAGAGAGAGCAAGAAGAGAGAGAGCAAGAGGAGAACGAGAGAGAGAGAGAGGAGAGAGAGAGGAGAGGGGAGAGAGAGAGCGAGCGAGAGGAGAGGGGCGAGCGAGAGGAGAGAGGGCGAGCGAGAGGAGAAAAGAGGGCGAGCGAGAGGAGGAGAGGCGAGCGAGAGGGAGAGAGGCGAGCGAGAGGAGAGAGGGCGAGCAGAGAGGAGAGAGAGCGAGAGGAGAGCAGAGAGACGAGAGACGAGAAGAGCGAGAGGAGACGAGAGGAGCGAGAGAGAGGAGCGAGAGGAGAGAGAGAGCGAGAGGAGAGAGAGAGGAGAGAGAGCGGAGAGGAGAGCGAGAGGAGAACGGAGGAGCAGAGGGAGGAGAGAGAGCGAGAGGAGAGAGAGAGCGAGAGGAGAGAGAGAGAGAGCGAGAGGAGAGAGAGCGAGAGGCAAAAGAGAGAGATGAGGAAGGATGAAGAAGACAATGAAGGATGGGGAAATATAAGGAAGAGGGATCAGTTCTTTTCATTTTTCTCCATTTATACTTAAGAAAAATATAAACGCAACATGCAACAATTTCAAAGATTTATAAGGAAATCAGTCAATTGAAATAAATTCATTAGGCCCTAATCTATGGATTTCACATGACTGGGAATACAGATACGCATCTGTTGGTCAGACACCTTAAAAAATTAATTGGCCTCACAATGGGCCTCATGATCTTGTCAGGGTATTTCTGTGCATTCAAATTGCCATCGCTAAAATGCAATTGTGTTCGTTGTCCGTAGCTTATGCCTTGGGGCACTCTGTTCACAACGTTGACATCAATAATCAGCTCGCCCACACGACGCCATACACGTGGTCCGCGGTTGTGAAGCCGGTTGCACATACTCACAAATTCTCGAAAACAACGTTAGAGGCAGTGATTATGGTATAGAAATGTACATTAAATTCTCTGGCAACAGCTCTGGTGGACATTCCTGCAGTCAGCATGCCAATTGTGCACTCCCTCAAAACTTCAGACATCTGTGGCATTGTGCTGTGTGACAGAACTGCACATTTTACAGTGGCCTTTTATTGTCCCCAGCACAAAGTGCAGCTGTGTAATTATCATGCTGTTTAATCAGCTTATTGATATGCCACACCTGTCAGGTGGATTAATTATCTTGGCAAAGGGGAAATGCTCACTAACAGAGATGTAAACACACTTCTGCACAACATCTGAGAAATAAGCTTTTTGTGCRTATGGAACATYTCTGGGATCTTTTATTGCAGCTCATGAAACCAACACTTTACATGTTGCGTTTATATTTTTTGTTCATTGTACAACATTCAATCAGTCAGTCACACAATCATTTAGTCAGCTGATTGATCAATAAATGACTCAATCAATCGATTGATCAACAATGAATCAATTAATTGATCGATCAATTTGCAAAAACCAGCCTAGACCATGTGTGTGTGTGTATGTGTACAAGATAAGAGTATTGAAAAGACAGGACAGAGAGCGAGACAGGACAGAGAACGAGACAGGACAGAGACAGGACAGAGACAGTCCTACTTTGAACTGCTGCTGTGTGACGTCGGAGCGGTCTGGCTCCAGGAACTCCAGCACGCGGGGGATCACGTCCCTGCAGCAGAAGTTATAGGTTCCCAGAGCCGTGAACAGCACACTCTGAGCCCGGCTACGCACCTGGAGGAGCACACATGGGGAGAGAGACACTCAAATGGTGTTTCTTAATACATTTTCCTTGATTCCTTACTTCCTCAAAAAAGAGAAAACCCATTGTTCAGACTTAAAATTCTCCTCCAATATGTTTTGAGGTACAATATATGATATTATATATGCCATTTACAGACCTGCCAACCCTGTCCCACTTTTTAGAGTACCAGAAGCGCGTGACATGCGCTGTTTGTGAGTCTGATCGCAATTATAGAATTGTACCAAATCAGGCCTATAAAAACAATGGAATACCTTCTTTCTTGACAGCATTCCATTTACACACATGGTAAAAGTCACRAACAAGATGCAATTAGAAAGAACACAAAGGGCCTTTATTCTGGAGCTTTTTTATTTTATTAAACAAAAAATAAAATATTTTTTTAGGTACAAAATGTACAAACGTCTTATACACTACTATTATTTTTTAAACTCTGATATGATAAGAACAAATGTTTGAAGAACAGCATCAGTATCAAATAAACATGTTACCCATAATAAAAACCAAAAAGCTGTGATAGGAAACAGTGGGTGAGAACTAATCACCTGGAGACCTTCAAATGTTCAGGAAATCATTTCCCTTGACAGATTTGCCTGGAATAGTTGAAGTCAGAAGTTTACAAACACTTTGGTTGGAGTCATTAAAAYKTGTTTTTCAACCACTCCACAAATTTCTTGTTAAACCTCTCTGGGGTAGGAGGCAGTATTTTCACGTCCGGATGAAAAGCGTGCCCAAAGTAAACTGCCTGTTACTCAGGCCCAGAAGCTACGATATGCATATAATTGGTAGATTTGGATAGAAAACACTCTAAAGTTTCTAAAACTGTTCAAATAATGTCTGTGAGTATAACAGAGGTGCTGGTGTCTCTCGCTCTGTGTGTGTGTGCTACCATTCTCAAGTGTCTGCTGCTGTCATGGAATAATCTGTCATGTGTTTCTATTACCCCTGGTAGTAACCCCCAGCTGCTGTTAACTGTCATGGTTTCTATTACCCTGGTAGTAACCCAGCTGCTGTTTAACTGTCATGTGTTTCTTATACCCCTGGTAGTAACCCAGCTGCTGTTTAATTGTCATGTGTTTTGTGTTGTCCAGCTTCGTAAGCTAACAGTGGAGGGGTGTGAGTACAGGAGTCCACCAGGAACTGATGAGGGATCTGCTGAGGCTATCCACCAGCACCTACAGTCAGGTTAGCCCAGTTCACTGTTTTAGAGTTCACTCCCAACACGTTTTGTTTTAGAGTTCTCTGCCACACACGTTTGTTTTATAGTTCTCTGCACACACGTTTGTTTTAGAGTTCTCTGCCACACACGTTTGTTTAGAGTTCTCTGCACACCGTTTGTTTTAGAGTTCTCTGCCACACACGTTTGTTTTAGAGTTCTCTGCCACACACGTTGTTTTAGAGTTCTCTGCCACACACTTGTTTTTAGAGTTCTCTGCCACACACGTTTGTTTTAGAGTTCTCTGCCACACACGTTTGTTTTGAGTTCTCTGCCACACACGTTTGTTTTAGAGTTCTCTGCCACACACGTTTGTTTTAGAGTTCTCACACACTTGTTTTAGAGTTCTCTGCCACACATGTTTTAGAGTTCTCTGCCACACACGTGTTTTTAGGTTCTCTGCCACACACGTTTGTTTTAGAGTTTCTCTGCCACACACGTTTGTTTTAGAGTTCTCTGCACCACAGTTTGTTTTAGAGTTCTATGCCACACACGTTTGTTTTAGAGTTCTCTGCCACACACGTTTGTTTTAGAGTTCTATGCCACACACGTTTGTTTTAGAGTTCTCTGCCACACACGTTTGTTTTAGAGTTCTATGCCCACACACGTTTGTTTTAGAGTTCTCTGCCACACACGTTTGTTTTAGAGTTCTATGCCACACACGTTTGTTTTAGAGTTCTCTGCCAACACAGTTTGTTTAGAGTTCTATGCCACACACGTTTGTTTTAGAGTTCTCTGCCACACACGTTTGTTTTAGAGTTCTATGCCACACACGTTTGTTTTAGAGTTCTCTGCCACACACGTTTGTTTTAGAGTTCTATGCCACACACGTTTGTTTTAGAGTTCTCTGCCACACACGTTTGTTTTAGAGTTCTATGCCACACACGTTTGTTTTAGAGTTCTCTGCCACACACGTTTGTTTTAGAGTTCTTCTGCCACACACGTTTGTTTTAGAGTTCTCTGCCACACACGTTTGTTTTAGAGTTTCTCTGCCACACACGTTTGTTTTAGAGTTCTCTGCCAACACGTTTGTTTTAGAGTTCTCTGCACACACGTTTGTTTTAGAGTTCTCTGCCACACACGTTTGTTTTAGAGTTCTCTGCCACACACGTTGTTTTAGAGTTCTCTGCCACACACGTTTGTTTTAGAGTTCCTGCCACACGTTTGTTTTAGAGTTCTATGCCACACACGTTTGTTTTAGAGTTCTCTGCCACACACGTTTGTTTTAGAGTTCTATGCACACACGTTTGTTTTAGAGTCTCTGCACACACGTTTGTTTTTAGAGTTCTCTGCCACACACGTTTGTTTTAGAGTTCTCTGCCACACACGTTTGTTTTAGAGTTCTCTGCCACACACGCTTTGTTTTAGAGTTCTCTGCACACACGTTTGTTTTAGAGTTCTCTGCCACAACGTTTGTTTTAGACTTCTCTGCCACACACGTTTGTTTTAGAGTTCTCTGCCACACACGTTTGTTTTAGAGTTCTATGCCACACACACGTTTGTTTTAGTAGCTCCAGTAGGTAATAAACCATTACTATGGTGAGAGAGACGTTTGATCAATCTGGGTTCTTCGGCTCTCTCCTCGCCTCCTGGTCCTCTGTAGCTCAGTTGGTAGAGCATGGCTCCTGGTCCTCTGTAGCTCAGTTGGTAGAGCATGGCTCCTGGTCCTCTGTAGCTCAGTTGGTAGAGCATGGCTCCTGGTCTCTGTAGCTCAGTTGGTAGAGCATGGCTTCTGGTCCTCTGTAGCTCAGTTGGTAGAGCATGGCTCCTGGTCCTTGTAGCTCAGTTGGTAACATTTAAGATGGAGAATAGTATGTTCATTACCGGAGATAAATACGAATGAACAAGCTTTCCTCCACGCGCTTGGAAACACTACAGCCATAATGGGAGCCCTAGAATAACTACAATTTCTGGCTAATTTTTCCAAAAACCAGCCTGAAACTCTTTCTAAAGACTGTTGACATCTAGTGGAAGCCCTAGGAACTGCAATCTGGGAGGACTTGCCTTATTATTAAAATACTAGCCATTGGTAAGCTGAATTGTTTTTTGTTGGGATGGTTTGTCCTTGGGGTTTCGCCTGCCATAT
>NC_036858.1:71234309-71262000 GCF_002910315.2 Salvelinus sp. IW2-2015 | reverse complement strand
ACTAGACAGTAGTTCATTACATAGGGAATAGGCCCAGCCTTGGTCTAGACAGTAGTTCATTACATGGGGAATGGGGCCCAGCCTTGGTCTAGACACTAGTTCATATACATAGGGAATGGGACCCAGCCTTGGTTTAGACAGTAGTTCATTACATGGGGAATAGGCCAGCCTTGTCGGACTCTAGACAGTAGTTCATTACATGGGGAATAGGGCCAGCCTTGGTCTAGACAGTAGTTCATTACATAGGGAATAGGGCCCAGCCTTGGTCTAGACAGTAGTCATTACATAGGGAATAGGCCCAGCCTTGGTCTAGACAGTAGTTCATTACATAGGGAATAGGGCCCAGCCTTTGGTCTAAACAGTAGTTCATTACATGGGGAATAGGGCCAGCCTTGGTCTAGACAGTAGTTCATTACATAGGCGAATAGGGCCCACCTTGGTCTAGACAGTAGTTCATTACATAGGAATAGGGCCCAGCCTTGTGTAGACAGTAGTCATTACATAGGAATAGGGCCCAGCCTTTGGTTCTAGACAGTAGGCTATTACATAGAGATAGGGCGTAGCCTTGGTCTAGACAGTAGTTCATTACATAGGGAATAGGGCCCAGCCTTGGTCTAGACAGTAGTTCATACATAGTGAATGGGACCCAGCCTTGGTCTAGACAGTAGTTCATTACATAGGAATAGGGCCCAGCCTTGGTCTAGACAGTAGTTCATTACATAGGAATAGGGCCCACCTTGGTCTAGACAGTAGTTCATACATAGGGAATAGGCCCAGCCTTGTCTAGACAGTAGCATACATGTGGAATGGGACCCAGCCTTGGTCTAGACAGTAGTTCATTACATGGGAATAGGGCCCAGCCTTGGTCTAGACAGTAGTTCATTACATAGTGAATGGGACCCAGCCTTTGTCTAGACAGTAGTTCATTACATAGGGAATAGGGCCCACCTTGGTCTAGACAGTAGTTCATTACATAGGGAATAGGGGCCCAGCCTTGGTCTAGACCACATATGTCAGAGTCAAGGCCCGCGGCCACATCCGGCCCGCGGAAGGTTTTTACGGCCCCTGGATGATCTTGATTTATTATTAGAACGGCCCGCAGACCGCAGCAAGCGGCAGCCCGCAGATCTTTTACACGCACCAATACTACATTTCCACAAATGCCAACGGTGACGCACCGAGCAGTAGGCTGCTTTCATTTCAATATTTATTGGCACAGCAGTCGTCAAGCATCACAGTAAAATTAACTTTCAGATACCCATCAAAAAGGCAAAACGGAAGGTGGACACTGAGAACCGGGGGTTTCAAACAAGGTGGAGTCGGATATATGTCACGGAGGTAAGCTGGAAAACCTGTGTGTCTTCTGTGTGGAGAAAGTGTGGCGGTACTGAAGAGTATAATCTGAGACGACATTATGAAACGAAACACGCGGACAAAACAAAGAATATGGACATGGAACAAAAGGCTACAAAAGGCAGAGGAATTAAAACGAGGCCTCAAATCTCGACAGGCTCTGTTCAAAAAAGCCAAATCACAAGGCAGGCTGCTGTCAGGCCAGTTTTATTTTGGCAGAAGAGATCGCTAAATCAGCCCGGCCATTTACGGAGGGGGATTTCATCCAAAACTGCATGATTAAAGTTTGTGACGAAGTTTGCCAGAAAAAGGCAACTCTTTTTAAATGTGAGTCTGAGCAGAAACACCATTGCCGAGAGAGGAGACCAGTTGTCCATCAACCTAAAAGAGCAGCTTGTGAAAAAGGGAAAAGATTTCATTGCATATTCCTTGGCTGTGGATGAGAGCACCGACATTTCTGACATTGCCCAGTTGTCAATTTTCATCCGCGGAGTGGACTCCAGCCTAAGCGTGACAGAGGAGTTTTTGGCTTTACGTCCTATGCATGCACAACTACGGGCGATGATTTGTATGAAGAGGTGTCAAGATGTGTAAATGAGATGGAGCTGCCTTGAAAAACTCGTGGGTTTGACAACCGACGGAGCACCTGCGATGTGTGGACACAGGAGCGGACTGGTGGCGAAGATACGGGAAAAGATGCAAGAGGAAAACGCGACAGGTGAGCTGACAGCTTATCATTGTATCATACACCAGGAAGCGTTGTGCGGTAAAGCCTTGAAAATGGAGCATGTAATGAGCATCATCACGCGCACAGTTAACTTTATCAGAGCCAAAGGTTGAATCACGCGCAGTTCAAGGCATTTCTGACGGAGTTAGAAACGGAGCATGGTGATTTGCCTTATCACACAGAGGTGCGATGGCTAAGCCAGGGAAAGGTGCTTCAAAGATGTTTCGAGCTTCGTGAGGAGATTTGTCTGTTCTTGGACAGCAAAGGGAAAGACACAACACAACTCCGAGACGAAATGTTTCTGTGTGAAATGGCTTTTCTGTGTGACATTACGAGTCATCTGAATGCAATGAACTTGCAGCTGAGCGTCGGATCATGTCATCTCTGATATGTACAGTACAGTGAAGGCATTTAAAACCAAACTGACTCGTGGGAGACGCAGATGCGGAAAGAAAATTTGAGCCACTTTCCAGCTGCCAGACCATGAAAGAGAAGCTCTCTACCAGTGTGTTCCCGAGCGCACAGTTGGCTGATAAAATAGGTATGCTTGCCGCTGACTTTCGACGCCGATTGCTGACTTTGAAGCACAAAAAAGCAGGTTGGAACGCTCGGTAACCCATTTGCTGTTGACGTGGAAAGCTCACCACCAAACCTCCAAATGGAGTTGATTGACCTCCAATGCAATGATGCACTGAGGGCAAAATATGCGGCAGTGGGTGCTGCGGAGTTCGCCCGTTTCCTCCCCGACACAATGCCCCAGCTGCGCATCCAGGCTGCTCAAACGTTGTCTATGTTTGGCAGCACATACCTGTGTGAACAACTGTTTTCTTTGATGAACCTGAACAAAACATCACACAGAAGTCGACTTACTGCTGAACACCTCCACTCAATTCTGAGGATTTCCTCAGCTCAGAGCCTTACCCCGAACATTGATGAACTTGTGGAAAAGATGGGACACCACCAAGTATCACCCTCAACCTCAAACAAGTGAACATTACTGTGCAATCACATATTTAGAGTTTTTACTCAGTTCAAGTTTAAAAGTTAAAGTTTAATATTTGTTTTCACTGCATGTTACTTCTCCTTAAACAAGTGTTGTTTTTGATTAATAGATTTTTGCACTTTATTTTATTGTATTTCAATCCAATTATATTTTAAAAAATTTCAGTTGAGTGGATGATAGAAAATTGCTATTATTGTTTTTTCTTTGAAGTAAATTTAGCCCACTTTTGCTAAATAGAAAATATAGGCTACTGATGGTGCCTTGAATACCGGTTTCTTTCATTTAATGTTCATGTTATGGGGATTTTATATAAAGGAAATTTGTTTGTGTTCTGTTGAAAATTAAAGATTACTGACAGAGCCATAAGAAAATATTGCTTTATTTATCTGATCATATTGGAATATATTTGTTAGGTTTTCAGTAGGTTCAATTAGGTTCACTAGACTATATGCGTCATTTAAAATTTTTTCAATGAACATTCGAACAGTCCGGCCCTCGGCTTGTAGCTAAATTTTTATTTGGCCCTCCGTCCATTTGACTTTGACACCCCTGGTCTAGACAGTAGTTCATTACATGGGGAATAGGGCCCAGCCTTGGTGTAGACAGTAGTTCATTACATAGGGAATAGGGCCCAGCCTTGGTCTAGACAGTAGTTCATTACATAGGGAATAGGGCCCAGCCTTGGTCTAGACAGTAGTACTAATTTCTCTCCTCCTGTTCCACCTAAAGCTTCATGCAGGAAGCAGCACATCAGAGCCCTACTGATCGACAGAGTTATGCTACAGCATGAGGTAGGACCTCTGTCTGTCTCTCTGGCTCTCTCTGGCGCTCTCTGTCGTGCTCTGGCACTCTTGCTCTCTTGCCTCTCTGGCGCTCTTGCTCTCTGGCGCTCTCTGTCTCGACCTCCACGGCTGGGCCCTATTCCCTATGTAATGAACTACTTTTGGCAAGGGCCTTGTACTAATCAGAAGTCTACACTAGAATAAATTCAAAATGAAAAACTAAACTCTTACAAATATATGTTAGATAAGTCTGTGGGTGCCTTACATGACCAGCATTCATTCACTGAAGAGAAATATGTCATTCAATCACACAAGTTCCACCACGGCGTCCTAGCTATATCTCTCACCCTGTTCTCCATGGACTTCTTGACCAGGTTGAAGCTCTTCCAGCGAGAGTCAAACTCGTGTTTTTGGGAGCCTTTGAAGTGTAGCAGGTCACTGATGATCTTGATGATGGAGAATAGAGACTTGGTGTCGTCCTCGGAGTGTTCCAGAATGTGATCTGGGGACATAAAACAGAACCAACCGTTATGTTGACATGAAGTGAAATGACGTAGATCGGTTTTAGGGGGCGGTTTTAGATGTCTTTGTTTAATTAAAAAWATATATATTTAACCTTTATTTAACCAGGAAAAGCCCAGATAARCCACCATATGTGACAATGCTAACCTTCTCTGGCAGAGTTCTAGCTCTGGTAAAGGTCATGAATTTAGTTTTTTGTACATTCAAAATCAGTTTGAGACCATAAAGGGAATGACTGAAAAGCAGTCTGGAGCTCTTCAACAGCCTGAACCAGAGAAGGAGCACATATATATWCATGTGCTCCTTCTCTGGTTCAGGCTGTTGAAGAGCTCCAGACTGCTTTTCAGTCACTGCAGGACTCCCTTTATGGTCTCAAACTGATTTTGAATATACAAAAAACTAAATTCATGACCTCTGAATATGACTGTATCATCTGCATATAGATGTAACTTTGCTGGTTGCATCCCATTTCACATATTAGGTCTTCATGTGAAGACAGTGATAAGACACAAAGACATTTAAAAAAACATTACATCTGGACAGCTTTACACTGTTAGTTACATCTGGACAGCTTTACACTGTTAGTTACATCTGGACAGCTTTACACTGTTAGTTACATCTGGACAGCTTTACACTGTTAGTTGGGGTTAAGTTGTGGTTACAGACAGGAGGCGAGGGGGGAGACACTATTAGGGTTAGAGACAGGAGGGAGGGAGGAGACACTTTTGGGGTTGAGTTGTGGTTGCAAGAGGAGGGGGAGGGGGCACTATTGGGGTTGAATTGTGGTTGCAGAGGAAGGGGGAGGGGGCACAATTGGGGTTGAATTGTGGTTGCAGAGGAAGGGGGCACTATTGGGGTTGAATTGTGGTTACAGAGGAAGGGGGAGGGGCCAATTGGGGTTGAATTGTTATTTACAGAGGAAGGGGGAGGGGGCACAATTGGGGTTGAATTGTGGTTAGAGAGCGGAGGGAGGGAGGAGACACTATTGGGTTGAGTTGTGGTTACAGACAGGAGGAGGGACACTATTAGGGTTGAGTTGTGGTTACAGACAGGAGGGAGAAGACACTATTAGGGTTGAGTTGTGGTTACAGAGGAAGGGGGGAGGGGGCACTATTGGGGTTGAGTTGTGGTTACAGACAGGAGGGAGGAGACACTATTAGGGTTGAGTTGTGGTTAGAGACAGGAGGGAGGGAGACTATTAGGGTTGAGTTGTGGTTACAGACAGGAGGGAGGAGACACTATTAGGGTTGAGTTGTGGTTACAGACAGGAGGGAGGAGACACTATTAGGGTTGAGTTGTGGTTAGAGACAGGAGGGAGGGACACTATTAGGGTTGAGTTGTGGTTACAGACAGGAGGGGAGGGACACTATTAGGGTTGAGTTGTGGTTACAGACAGGAGGGAGGAGACACTATTAGGGTTGAGTTGTGGTTAGAGACAGGAGGCAGGGACACTATTAGGGTTGAGTTGTGGTTACAGACAGGAGGGAGGGACACTATTAGGGTTGAGTTGTGGTTACAGACAGGAGGGAGGAGGCACTATTAGGGTTGAGTTGTGGTTAGAGACAGGAGGGAGGAGACACTATTAGGGTTGAGTTGTGGTTACAGACAGGAGGGAGGGACACTGTTAGGGTTGAGTTGTGGTTACAGACAGGAGGGAGGAGACACTATTAGGGTTGAGTTGTGGTTACAGACAGGAGGGAGGGACACTATTAGGGTTGAGTTGTGGTTACAGACAGGAGGGAGGACACTATTAGGGTTGAGTTGTGGTTACAGACAGGAGGGAGGAGATACTATTAGGGTTGAGTTGTGGTTACAGACAGGAGGGAGGGACACTATTAGGGTTGAGTTGTGGTTACAGACAGGAGGGAGGAGGCACTATTAGGGTTGAGTTGTGGTTACAGAGGAAGGGGGAGGGGGCACTAATTAGGGTTGAGTTGTGGTTACAGACAGGAGGGAGGGACACTATTAGGGTTGAGTTGTGGTTACAGACAGGAGGAGGGACACTATTAGGGTTGAGTTGTGGTTACAGACAGGAGGGAGAGACACTATTAGGGTTGAGTTGTGGTTACAGACAGGAGGGAGGGACACTATTAGGGTGAGTTGTGGTTACAGACAGGAGGGAGGAGACACTATTAGGGTTGAGTTGTGGTTACAGACAGGAGGAGGAGGAGACACTATTAGGGTTGAGTTGTGGTTACAGACAGGAGGGAGGGACACTATTAGGGTTGAGTTGTGGTTACAGACAGGAGGGAGGAGACACTATTAGGGTTGAGTTGTGGTTACAGACAGAGGAAGGGAGGAGACACTATTAGGGTTGAGTTGTGGTTACAGACAGGAGGGAGGAGACACTATTAGGGTTGAGTTTGTGGTTACAGACAGGAGGAAGGGAGGAGACACTACTCACGTAGCAACTGCCTCATCACTCTACAGATAGCATCTCTGTAGTTCTCTCTGGACACATCTGGAAGAGGAGAGAGAGTTGAGGTTTTACATAACAACATGCACGCAAACATGTCTCTGGAACAATAAAAATCAACATATAATTACTGCTGTCACCACAACAAGTGAGTGATACTGCAAACTATGAAGGCTCAAGGACCATTTTGTCTGTTACCAAGGCCTCAGAATAATGACTATGAGCTAAAGCATGCAACTCACCATAAGACACTCCTGTGAAGAGGTTGGTCTCACCCAGATTCACCATGCTAGTCACCCTGCCAGAGAAAGAGACATTTCATAGTTAAAACACACTGTAGTAAAACACTGACAACTATTGATGTAAAAAGGGCTTCATAAATACATTTGATTAATTAAGCTTGACTGTGTACTACTCACAGTTCTGGAATGGGCTCTCCTCGCAGCGGTGGAAACAGACTTCCTGCTCCGAGAAGGCAGTGCTGTACGATAGACAAACTCTGTAGGACGTCATCCCTGAAAAATGGGATTAGTTACATGCAGGGTCCACAACACTGACTACACATTATAAAGCAGAACGGAGGTGTTTTAAGTGGGGAGAACACGTTTGAAACAGAGTGAAACCACCTAAACTTGTCGTGGGACAACAGGACACTAGTTGGTTCTTAGATTAGTGTAGAGCACTTTTGCAGTCACAAAGCAAGCCAAGATATAGTGCTCAGAATTGTTTTTAAACATGACAATTTTTTTTAAAACATTTACTTAAGAAAAACAGTTCTGTTGGAATGAGGTTTGTGCAGTAGGCCTAATACATTATCACAGCATAATGGCTATATGCCTGGCCCGCCAACATTGTTCTTCTCAGACCATAGCATATTTCAAAATTTGAGCTGTGATAACAAAATAGATCAGTTGGTGTACCTTTAGCGAGGCACAGCTGAGCATAAATTGAAATTATTTGCTTTTTTATTTTACAGGAATGATGGTACCGGCATCTGATGGTCATGGTGCTTTCAAGACAACAGAGAACTAGATCAAATAATGACGTCAGTGATCTTCAGTCAGAACAGTCGGAGCCTTAGAAAGATGCCAGAGTTTCTGACTTGGATGGCCTGTTCAAAGATTCCCGGCCCCAGTTGTCTGGAACGCTCGGGAAGTCGTAGATTTCCAAATTCCCCAATGTTTTTGAACACGGATTAGGTCTCAGTGAAGGGAGTGAGAGGCAGGCAGCCTCTCACCTATGACCAGAGAAAGTTAAATATTTCCTCTACATTAAATAGACAATGAGCTGCTGTTAATAATTAAAACGCAGAGCTATAGATACACTTGACTACTAATTCATTAGCAGATGCAGCAAGAGTGGAAGTAGAGAGAAGCGCATTTTTATGTTTTGTAATAGTGTTGACTAAATACAGTGTTGACAGTGCTGAATAAAGTCACTCATAAAAACAGTAGCTCTTTGACAGTCTCCCTCTGGTAATAGGTTTTAAAGTATTCAGATCTCATGTAGGCTGAGTATCGAAACCAATGGCGTAGCGGGGATGTGGATAAGCTGTAGTAGAGCATTTGAGCTATTCGATTTGGCCAGAGCAGTAGCACACTTGATATTAGCACAAGATCTCCATGGATCCGCCCGGTACGCTGAGTTTGTCGTTTCAGACAAATTAAATGGTTGAAAATGGGAACACTTTGCCTACCAGGTGCAGCAGGGCTTCTGAATCAGGAGCACCTACCGTCAACAGCGCAACACACAAACATAACAAAAATWAAAGGAGCTCAAGCCTTWATGYCTTTATCATTGGATTTTCTACAGAAATGTTTGGTGATTGACTAGGAATGCCTTGGAGATCACGATCGACCGGTTGATGACCACTGGTGTACAGTATCCTATCCAAGTCTGCTCCAGACTTGTCGTGGTCTGTTTAATGTGCCTTCACCTGGCAATCCCCTAGGTCCCAACTATTCATTAGGGCATATCGTAGCAAAACGTTTCGCAAATGAAAACAAAAATGTGYGTTTCTTATTGGACAAGTTTAGGTAGTCTTACAGTCCGTTTTCTTCTGTTTGATAACTGATGAATAGGACCCTCTTACTGCCTTCACACAGTCTGTTTGTMCCCCCTCACCTGGTCATGTCCCGTTCCCCCTGGGCGTATCTCTGCAGTCGCAGCAGCTCTGGCTGTAAGATCAGGTCCAGAACATAGAACACAAATTTGGTCTCCTCCACACTGGGGACGTGCCACTGGATGTTCAGGTTCCACAGGTCCCCCGGACGACCCCAGTCCTRGACAGAGGGAGAGAAGGTTGAGATCAATATATAATATTATATACACTACTGGTCAAAAGTTTTTGAACACCCCCATTTTTCCAGTTTTTTTTATTAATGTAAGCAGTTCAAGTCCAGTGAATAACCTGMAAATGGTAAAGGTAAGCAGTAAACTGCCAGAGGTCAAATATAATAATAATAATTTTAAAAATCATGTAGTTTACCAAAAACTGAAAAAGAWTGTATTTTTCAGAGTTACAAAAAAAGGCATTTTCAGGGAACAAGTAATGGGTTAACAACTTACAGCTGTTCTGCAGCAATGGAAGTAAATTAAGCCTCAAAACTTTGGTTGATTACTTACAAACCCTCTGTCTGTATAAAAGCAGTGTTGGAACAGAGTGTTACTACACCTTCTYAAGCATTATTTGGACAGTGTTGTACTGCAGGAAGTAGTATATTGCTATTAAAATGGTGAGAAAAAGGCAATTAACAAAGGCAGACAGACAGACCATTATAACCCTTAAAAGTGTGGGTCTTTCCTTTAGAGAAATTGCAAAGAGAGCCAAGGTGTCAGTGAGTACAGTTTCCTACACCATCAAAAGGCACTTGGAAACTGGATCGATACATGCTAGAATCACCYTTGCCAGCAATTACAGCTATGAGTATTTTTGGGTAAGTCTACGAGCTTTGCACACCTGGGTTGTACAATATTTGCACATTCTTWWAAAAATTATTCAAGCTTTGATAAGTTCGTTGTTGATCATTGCTAGCCAGCCATTTGAAGATTTTCAAGGCGATTTAAGTCAAAACTGTAACTAGGCCCCTGTTGGGATGTGCTAAACTTTGAACATTGAGATATTAAATGAATGATAGGAAATGAGACTGGGTTATGTTAGAAGTTAATGGTTCTCAGAAGAAAGAAGGCTTTGGAATGTGTTTGATGGAGGAGAGGAGAGCGATGTGTTGATACAGGGAAGACAGATGGACATCTGTGTATTAGATGAAAGAGGGTTGAGGTCAGGAGGTGAGGAAAGATTATCTTAAGAGAGTAATAAATGTTTGGAATCCTGTTACCCTCTTTATTAGCTTCCTGTAGAGACATAAAATGTAAGGATTGAGAGAAAGGGGAGTGTCTTAACTTCTTTGGGGTAGGKGGCAGTATTTTCACGTCCGGATGAAAAGCGTGCCCAGAGTAAACTGCCTGCTACTCAGGCCCAGATACTAGGATATGCATAGTATTAGTATATTTGGATAGAAAACACTCTGAAGTTTCTAAAACTGTTTGAATGATGTCTGTGAGTAGAACAGAACACATATGGCAGGCAAAAACCTGAGAAAGATTCCAACCARGAAGTGGGAAATCTGAGGTTTTTAGTTTTTCAACTCTTTGCTTATCCAAGATAGTGGAAATGGGGTCACTTCCTACGGCTTCCACTAGATGTCAACAGTATGTAGAACCTTGTTTGATGCTTCTACTGTGAWGTGGTGGAGAATGAGAGGGGATTGAGTATGGTCTCTCCCAGAGTGCCACGAGCTGACCATGCGCGTTCATGTGAGAGTTAGCTTGAGTTCCATTGCATTTCTGAAGACAAAGGAATTCTCCGGTTGGAAAATTATTGAAGATTTATGTTAAAAACATCCTAAAGGTTGATTCTATACTTCGTTTGACATGTTTCTACAAACTGTAATATAACTTTTTAAAGTTTTGGGGAAATCTGACACAGCGGTTGCATTAAGGAGAAATGGATCTAAAATTCCATGCATAAGAGTTGTATATTTCATCAATGTTTATTATGAGTATTTATGTAAATTGATGTGGCTCTCTGCAAAATCAACGGATGTTTTGGAACTACTGAACGTAACGCGCCAATGTAAACTCAGATTTTTGGATATAAATATGAACTTTACCGAACAAAACATACATGTATTGTGTAACATGAAGTACTATGAGTGTCATCTGATGAAGATCATCAAAGGTTAGTGATTMATTTTATCTATATTTCTGCTTTTTGTGACTCCTCTCTTTGGCTGGAAAAATGGCTGTGTTTTTCTGTGACTTGGCTCTGACCTAACATAAACGTTTGGTTTGCTTTTGTCGTAAAGCCTTTTTTCTTCTTCTTTTTTTTTCTTTTTAAATCGGACACTGTGGCTGGATTTACAACAAGTGTATCTTTAAAATGGTGTAAAATACATGTATGTTTGAGGAATTTTAATTATGGGATTTCTGTTGTTTTGAATTTGGCGCCCTGCAGTTTCACTGGCTGTTGACGAGGTGAGACGCTACCGTCCCACATACCCTAGAGAGGTTAAGTAGGATGCATATAAACGGTGAAGTCAAATCTTTAGCTGTCTGTTTTCAGCTGTACAGAACCTTTGGGGAATGATTAAACTTGGTTAAAGCTTCTATAGTGTMCGTGAGTTATTTACTCTGAAAAATAAGAACCTAACACCCCTCAAGAACATTCAATGTCATCTTGGTAAGCAACWCCAGGGTATATTTGGCCTTGTGTTTTAGGTTATTGTCCTGCTGAAAGGTGAATTCCTGTCCCAGTATGTGTTGGAAAGCAGACTGAACCAGKTTTTCCTCTAGGATGGTGCCCCCCCCACCCGAAAAAACTCCCTAGTCTCTGCCAATGACAAGCATACCCATAACATGATGCAGACACTATGGTTGAAAATATGAAGAGTGGTACTCAGTAATGTGTTGGATTTGCCCCAAACATAACACTTTGTATTCAGAACAAAAAGTTAATTGATTTGCCACATTCTTTGTGCAGTTTTACTTTTGTGCCTTARTGCATGTTTTGAAATATTTTCGATTTTGTACAAGCTTCCTTCTTTTCATTCTGCCATTTAKGTTAGTATTGTGGAGCAACTACAATGTTGTTGATCCATCTTCAGTTTTCTCCTATCACGGCCATTMAACTTTTTGTATATTTTTGGAGCAGGTTTTCATCAAGGATCTCTATAAAGGACCCGCGAACTCCCCAGAGCAGCATCTACGCATTATCGACGCTCGGCCTTGGGGCAAATCCTAAAGATGGAAGCACATTTTGGCTGAATCGGTACGTCGCACACATAAATACGCACGCACGCACACACACACACACACACACACATATATATATATGTATATATATATATATATATAGAAAACACACCCCACACACTGTTCACAAAGCCCTGCTTGTCTTGCAGTACGGAGACCTATCCAAAGAACAACAGACAAGACACCTTATCATCTAGTGCCATAGAGACTTTAATCCATTGAGCTAGCCAACAAGCAGCTCTCTCCTTCCTCCTGAAGTGTGCACTTGTTCACTACCCCCCACACATTTAAAATCATTGGATTGATGTAGGCAGTATCCATATATAGCAGATATTTCCTTTCAAATCGATGAAGGGAAGTGAACAAGTGCACACTTCGGGAGAAAGGAGAGATTATGCCTCTACTGAGATGACATAATAGGATCACACTCAAAGACCTTCCATAGAGAGGGATAGAAGGCGCACTTGCCACAAAATCCTGTCATGGCATGAGTGGCACCATGGAGGGATTTCAACATGTAAAGGGACTTCCTATGGGCAAAGATGGGAGGTGTCCCCTCAATCTATCTCCATGGGCCCTTCTCATTGACTATGTGGACAAGAGGTGGGCTGCGRGAAGCCTGAGAGGCAGGAGGGAGAAACAGAGGAGAGTTGTGTAACTGTCTGGTGGGTTAACAAGGTAACAAGGTGTTCACCTATACAATTATTCATTCATTCAGTCATTCAAGGTTTATACAAAATATCCATTCAACAGAGAATTGCGTCCGAAAAACAATAGTCCAAACCCCATGTCTCTACCATATATGGTTCAAAAGTTAGATGATTTACTTTGAGAATTTAGCATGTATAGATGGAATGGAATGTCGTCACTGCTCCATAGAACTCTGTGGCGTTGCTTCGTGGCAGAACAGCGCCAACTTCGAACACCAACTGACAAGCTAACTAGTGGCTGCAGGTTCGTGAGTGAAAACAAGGTATTTTTCTAAATGACATCCGCAGAATACAAAACAGGGACTAAATATATATTTATTTACAAAATTAAACAGACCGAATTCCAATATTCACCCTCCACTAAGACAATCAGATCCTGTTTCATGGTGTATGGGTCTTTCCCTCTAATCGCAATAGAAACAGCCCCTCTCAATGTTGATTTATCGCCAATATAGCCAAAGAAAGTCAAGAATATGGAGATTAAATGACTAGAGGATCAAGCTTATTTTGATTGGTCCAACCCGCGGAAACACCTCCAAATGGTACCACCTCACAACGCAAAATATGGAAAAGATACAACCAAGAGCAGCACAGTCTAAACTAGCTATGGTCACAGCAAATTAACGTTTTTATTTCATCAACAACGTCAAGTACAAGTATATTAAGGTTATAATATTGTAGAAAAAAATCGAAAAGAGTAATTCAATGTGATTTATAATGACATAGGACCAAGGAAAAACTAATGTTTTGACAAATTTTGTAGTAACCTCTTGAATTGACCCGTTTTTCCTCTACATTGTAGAGCCATGAGTGAACATCCTACACACTTTCTATCACAAGGTCCAGAGTGGCTGATCAAACCGATCAGGAAGAGATCACATAAAAAGTAATAAAAGTAACACAATTTGTGATAGAAATGGACAGAAGCGCTCTACAATCGCCATTGTTTGGGGTCTGTCTGGGTTACAAAAAGTTATTCGCACTAAAGAGAATGTTGTAGAAATTTGGTAAGCAGGAATTTAGAGAATGTACAACTAAAAGTAAAGTTCTGAACTTGATACCTTGTGGGTAGGTAGGTAGTCCTATATGGGCTGGTACACTGCAGTTCTCTGTGGGGAAGGTGAGGGCTATAGAGCCCCTAACACCAACCTTAGTACCTCTAACCCTGTACGTACCTTGATGGGAAGGTAGTCCTGTGTGGGCTGCTGAAAGCTTCCTGGTACACTGCAGTACTCTGTGGGGTAGATGAGAGCTGTAGACCTCAGGATATGATGCAGCAGGTTACAGGCCAGGGTGTAGCCCTGTTTACACTTCAGATGGAGGGTCAGCTGCAGGATCTGAACCAGCTGGGTGCT
Organism: Salvelinus sp. IW2-2015; assembly: GCF_002910315.2. Taxonomy (NCBI): domain Eukaryota; kingdom Metazoa; phylum Chordata; class Actinopteri; order Salmoniformes; family Salmonidae; genus Salvelinus; species Salvelinus sp. IW2-2015. The sequence continues at coordinate 71,247,819 of NC_036858.1, read as the reverse complement.
GTAGGGGAGGATCTTGTCCCCGTCCACACGAGTCACCTGGGGAGGACAAGGAGACAACAGGAGGGAAGGAGGGTTAGGAGAGAACATACAGGACCACCCTGTGTTCTGTTCATTAAGGCACAAAAGGAAAACGTTTGAAAACATTTGCAAAATAAAATAAAAAATGAGCTTTCTTATTGGACAACTTTAGGTAAGTAACTCCCCCGTTTCAAAAGTGTTTCCTGTTTGGTGTCTAGTCTACTGAGAGGTGAAGGGAACAAGCGAATGTCTCAGTCAGTATGGATGCAGGGTGATGACCTCACCTCTGACAGTAGCTGAAGGTTCCATAGTAACTCCTTATCCAGTTCCTCCTCACTCAACACCTCCTCATCTGGAAATCAACAACCAAGAAACAGAGTGAGATACTCCGAGACCAACACAGAACAACGATCCATTGATTCCCACTTCTCCCCAACTCTAACCCCACCATATCAAAATCAACAACAGTCTCAAATTAAGACCAAATCCAGATTGGCTTTATAGCCCTCCACTCCAACAGAACACATCCAGAACACATGTCCGGCTTAGTGAGCACTTACTGACAGCGAGCTGGTTTATGGCATTGCAGCAGTGTGGTACCAAAAGCTTCAAAGACTGTGCAGGGTGAACCTTGGAGGCTGCTCTGCACATGTCAGCCACCATCCTGCCAGCCACACGAGTCTCAAAGATGTTGGTGGTGGCAAAGATGAAGACCTTCTCCAGAGCCACCTGAACAACACAAATGAACCAAAGGATACATTCACATGCATGTATCCAATCACAATCGCATGCATGTACAGTGGCTTCGGGAAAGTATTCAGACCCCTTGACTTTTTCCACATTTTGGTACTTTAAAGGACACACACAGTGAGAAAGGCATAGGTGTACAGTGAGTTATGTGGCCTACCTTGAAGATATCTATAGAGCACTGTGTGAGGATGGTGCTGAAGGTAGAAGATAGTCCCAGCTCCACCAGGCTCTCCAGATGGGTCATCTTCTCTGTCTCTGTCTCCTCTCTGGTCTGCTCTAGAGTACTGCTGTCTATCAGGGCAAAACACCTGGGGGCAGATTCACAAAACATTACTTACAAAAAAACGTAAGAAGTTTAAGAGAAAAAAAAGAAGTAGTTCATAAGATAGCTCGTAAGTTCAATTCGTCAAAATGTTCTTAGGAATTTAACGTTTTCTTATGAACTTTATAAACATCTTATGTTGCATTGACATTAGTGACGTGTTTGAAACCAATAAATAAGCCGATGTGACAGGGATGATAGGATTTGGCCCACTATAATAAAGCGATATTTCCATTTATATTACATTTATCTGCACCATGTCTCAATATTTGTTTTTGTAGTTGGCTTGCGAACCCTTCATAAACAAAAACAAACGTTATTTGTTCACACATTATAGCCATCAGACTAGCTATATCAAAAACTAAAATGGATAACCAAGGAAAGCACAATAAACAAGAGCTTGAAGTGATGGTGGAGGAAATAGCAGCCAGGAAAAGGTTGCAGATGGGGAGACTAAAACTGCGGGGTCACGGCAGAGAGAGAGGATGGGCGAGAGTGGCCGAGGCAAGGGACAGTGTCTGCCGACGGGGGTATGGCAAGCGACAGTGACGCCGCCGTAAAAAAATAGTGGTCTGACATCAATTCGGCTGCTAAAAAGAAGGGAGCTGAGAGACCATTCATATGGACCAGTGAGAGAAGGTGTCGTCCATGGTAGGAGAGGCGGTGGTAGAGGGACTGCGCAACCGGTAAGTTGGGTAGCTACGTTAGCTAGCTAACGTGTAACAACATTATAGCCAACATAGCTAACGACGTTAACATCAGCCAAGTTCCTCATTGAAAATTKATGAGCTAACACTAGCTATTTAACACTTCTAGAATATTGTAATATATTGTTAACTAGCTAGCTAGATAATGCGGGTTTAATTAGTTTTCTTGCTGTACTTAAATGTTCGGTAGCCAAGAACATTTCCAAGAAGAAATCCTAAAACATTATTTTCAAGAATCCCATTTCTTCTTAAAAACTTCTTGTCAATAGGGGGGCGCCATTTCGACTTTGTAAAAATTCGTTCCCAAATTAAACTGCCTCGTGCTCAATTCTTGCTCGTACAATATGCATATTATTATTACTATTGGATAGAAAACACTGCCCGAGTTACACCAGGAACGCACAATCCCTCCATCAGTGCTCAGACTGTCCGCAATAGGCTGAGAAAGGCTGGACTGAGGGCTTGTAGGCCTGTTGTAAGGCAGGTCCTCAACAGACATCACCGGCAACAATGTCACCTATGGGCATAAACCCACCGTCGCTGGACCAGACAGGACTGGCAAAAGTGCTCTTCACTGACGAGTCGTGGTTTTGTCTCACCAGGAGTGATTGTTGGATTTGCGTTTATCGTCGAAAGAATGAGCGTTACACCGAGGCTGTACTCTGCAGGCTCATCCGCTGACACCCTACAGCATGCCAATGCCACAAGCCATACTGATCGTTCTGTGCATGATTTCCTGCAAGACAAGAATGTCAGTGTTCTGCCATGGCCAGCGAAGAGCCGGATCTCAATCCCATTGAGCACGTCTGGGACCTGTTGAATCGGAGGGTGAGGGCTAGGGCCATTCCCCCAGAAATGTCCGGGAACTTGCAGGTGCCTTGGTGGAAGAGTGGGGTAACATCTCACAGCAAGAACTGGCAAATCTGGTGCAGTCCATGAGGAGATGCACTGCAGTACTTAATGCAGCTGGTGGCCACACCAGATACTGACATACTTTGATACTGACTGACGACCCCTTTGATCAGGGACACATTCTTCCATTTCTGTTAGTCACATGTCTGTGGAACTTGTTCAGTTTATGTCTCAGTTGTTGAATCTTGTTATGTTCATACAAATATTTACACATGTTAAGTTTGCTGAAAATAAACACAGTTGACAGTGAGATGACGTTTCTTTTTTTTGCTGAGTTTATATGGGAATTAACAGAAATATATGCAAATTATTATTAATACCATTTAAATGTAGATGTTTTTTGCATTGGATATATTTACCATATCATATGGAGACAGAAACAATAACCTTTTAAGTAGACAATTGCAAATTACTAAATCCTTCCAACAGAAATTTAAAAAAACAATTTAGTTATGATTTGAACTTTAATTAAATGAGTTGACTCTTCACATGGGATGATTTCACGTAACAACAAAAGGGAATATTGAATGATCCATCGCAYCTCGCAAAGACATTTTCAACATACATCTGTGAAATGATAGTCTAGAAACTAAAGCTTTGGTTGTCTTCCTCTCAGGCTTCCATGTCTTCTCCCTGGACCTCCTCAATGTCCACCTCTTGAACATCAGACTCTGATGCCTCATCTTCACTGTCACTTTCCAACCTTGTTGAGAATGGCTCGTTGTCAGGCTCAAAAAGCCTCAATTTGACCAGATGGCCATCAATTCTTCAACCCTTGTGTTGGTCAGCCTGTTGCGTGCTTTGGTGATTGTGTTCCCAAACAAGGACCAGTTACTTCGCCAGACTGCCAAGAACCTTGCCCTCATCCAGGCCAAGGTGGCGAGACACGGTAATGATGACACCATAGGCCTTGATGATCTCTGCACCAGACAGGATGCTCTTGCCAGCATACTTGGGGTCCAACATGTACRCTGCGGCGTGTATGGGCTTCAGGCAGAAGTCTTCMYGCTTTTTKATGTATTTCAGAACTGCAGTTTCCTCTGCTTGGAGCAACAGTGAAGTGGGCAGGGCAGTACGGATTTCTTCTCTTACATCTGCAAGCAGAGTCTGAACATCAGACAGGATGGCATTGTCTCCCTCAATCCGTGCAATGGCTACTRCTATAGGTTTCAGGAGTTTCAGCCAAAATACACTCTCTCACAAAATACATTATCCACGAGGATCCACTTGATGGGGCTGTCCATATCGGCAGACTGTGATACGGCCATTTCTTGGAGACTCCTTCCCCTCCAGGAGACTGTCAAACATGATGACACCACCACCCCAACGGGTGTTGCTGGGCAGCTTCAATGTGGGGATCTTATTCTTCTCACTTTGCTTGGTGAGTTAGATTGCTACTATAACTTGATGACCCTTCACATACCTAACCATTTCCTTGGCTCTCTTCTAGAGTGTATCCATTGTTTTCCGTGCCATGCTGTCCTTGAGGAGCAAATTCAATGCATGAGCAGCACAGCCATTGGGTGTGATCTGAGGGTAGGACTCCTCCACTTTTGACCAAGCAGCCTTCATGTTCACAGCATTGTCTGTCACCAGTGCAAATACCTTCTGTGGTCCAAGGTCATTGATGACTGCCTTCAGCTCATCTGCAATGTAGAGACCGGTGTGTGTGTGTTGTCCCTTGTGTCTGTGCTCTTGTAGAATACTGGTTGAGGGGTGGAGATGATGTAGTTAATTATTCCTWSCTCACGAACATTCGACCACCCATCAGAGATGATTGSAATACAGTCTGCTTTCTCTATGATTTGCTTGACCTTCACTTGAACTCTGCATCCAGAAAATGAGTAGATAAAGCATGTCTGGTTGGAGGGGTGTATGCTGGGKGAAGAACATTCAGAAATCTCTTCCAATACACATTGCTTGTAAGCATCAGAGGTTAACCAGTTGCMTACACAGCTCGAGCAAGACATTCATCAGCATTTCTCTGACTACGTTCCTCCATTGAGTCAAAAAACTTCTGATTCCAGGAGGACCATGAGCTGTTGCTATTGATAAGGTGTCTGATTCATCATTTTCACCTCGAATAGAAGTAGAGGGACTTTTGTCAGAGGTTGCTTGTTGTGAGCGCTGAGGGAACTTTCTAAAATTGGCCAGATGATTCGGCATCTCCATTGCATTCTTTACATATGATTTGGCACAGTATTTGCAAATGTACACAGCTTTTCCTTCTACACTAGCTGCAGTGAAATATCTCCACACATCAGATAGTGCCTGTGGCATTTTAAGAAAAAGATAAGATAAGAAAAAATATATACAATTCCATGTACAGATCAATAGTTAACCAGTTAGATTAAACAACTTCTTTGTAAGATAAATGTTTTAATGAAACATGTATGGAAACAGGTGAATTAACACGCCTCAGTTAGCAGGCTCAAACAAGCTAAAACCCACATTGTAGCAAAAACTAGCAAAAATTGTTAACAAGTTAGAAATTATTTAAACACACTTTGATGTAGGCTACTATTTACTACTTAACAAAAAATATTCACCCCACCTAGTATTGTAATCAAAACTTACCAGAAAGCATGTAGTCCTTGGCTCAGACAGTGTAGTAGTGTGGGCTCAATAGTATCTCATTAGTGTGCAAGATCTTGAGAATCAGCTGCACATGTGATGGAAGAATGCACTGTGCATGCAAAGGGTTGCAATTCCATTGAATTGGGGATAGCTTAACCAAAATATGTCACAAGACCTAGAATTGCCTTATGCATATCCCACAAAAAAGGTTCAATGTTATAAGCTAACATTTTTGAATAATTTAAGCAAAATTCCCCAAATTCCAGGGCTTAACTTCCCATGGACAAATTCCTGTAAAAATGTACCGTAAAGTTTCCAATCCTTTGCAACCCTACCTGAGTCCTATATTGACTTCCTCCATACTCATACCTGTCCATGAACTGAAGAACAAAGTCCTCAAACTCTGCAGAGGCTGAGCACATCTCTCTCTCCACCGATGTCAGGTCGCTCCTTTCATGAACAGCAGAGGAGCAGTCCACCAAAGGCACAAGAGTAACAAACGTAGCAATGAATTGGAATGTTATCTGCAGAAAGGAGGGAGAGCACACTTAGACTTGCAACACACACAGAGACAACTTCCAAATGATGACAATATCTGTACCCAAGCAACCCCAGGGTAGGAGGCCTACAAGAGCTTATTTTCTATGAACTCTATTACCCACCATGCACTTGCTGAAGTCATTGGGGTCAACACCGGGCAGAGCCCTCATGAGGAGGGGCAGCATGTGTGTGGGGCCCTCGGGGAAGCGCTGCCCCCCAGACACCAGGCTGCGAGCCACACCAATCATACAGCTCAGGGTGGCAGTCAGCTGGTGGGGCTCTGTCAGGGTCTCCATAGCAGGGTAGGTTCTATAGAGGAAGACCAGATAAATTAGTGCTGGGCCATATATCCTATCTTAAGGTATGCTGGTATGGATCCACATGCCGGTATTGATCTTTTTAATAGTCTATAACAATATAATAAATAAAAAGTTCAACTTATGAGACTACTTTACTGTCAGGTTTGTCCTAGCTTGGTTGAGGAGAAGTCCATCAGCATGGAGAAAGCCTGCTAAAGCCACTTAGGATTCACTTGCCATCCTAGGGTCATTCACTACTTAGAAAATTATTAACTTCTATTTTTCATAAACATAAAACACCAGTGTTGGAAACAGTACCCAATTGTCATACTTGAGTAAAAGTAAAGATACCTTAATAGAAAATGACAAGTAAAAGTGAAAGTGACCCACTAAAATACTACTTGAGTGAAAGTCTAAAAGTATTTGGTTTAAATATACTTAAGTATCAAAAGTAAAAGTCTAAATAATTTCTAATTCCCTATATTAAGCAAACCAGACGGCACCATTTTCTTGTCTTTAAAATTTAGGGGCACACTCCATCAGTCAGAAATAATTTACTAATGAAGCATTTGTGTTTAGTGAGTCTGCCAGATCAGAGGCAGTAGTGATGACCAATAATGTTATCTTGATAGGTGTGTTATTTGGATCATTTCCCTGTCCTACTTAGCATTCAAAATGTAACGAGTACTTTTGGTTGTCAGGGAAAATTTATGGAGTAAAAAGTACATCATGTAGTGAAGTAAAAGTAAAAGTAGTCAAAAATATAAATAGTAAAGTACAGATACTCCAAAAAATGACTTAAGTAGTACTTCAAATTATTTTTACTTAAGTACTTTACACCACTGTAAAATACCACCATTCTGTCAAAAAAATATGGTGATATGATATTTTGGCTATATCGCCCAACCCTAAGACAACAGATCTACTGGGAACCGCCCCACCAAAACAACGACAGGGGAAACACTGCCCATTCACTTCTGACTGACTGCTTGATTTCACTCACTTCTCCAGCACTGGTGGTATGACAAGTTCAGGTCTCATGAGGGCCAGGTTCTGCAGGGACTGAGCAGCATCCAGACTGCCCGTCTTACTGAACATGGCCAGCAGCACCGGCTGCATCATACTCTCCACGAACGCCGTGATGTCCGCCTCCGTCAACTTGTGGCTGTCCGGTACCGGAGTGAGCCACGTGGGCTTCCGGTAGCGCTCCCGGTGGAGCCGTCTTACCACGCTGGCCGGGAGGCGCTGCAGCAGCTTCATCAACTTCATCTAGGGACAGAGATAGGTGTGAGGACTAGAGAGACCGGTATCAGTACATGAGATAGGTGAGGATTCGAGAGACAGGTGTGATGACATTATTTTACCTTATTTCAACAAGGAACACAGACTGAGACCAAGGTCTCTTTTACAGCTGGGCCCTGCGTATACATGTTTACACATAGAGTTTAGGTACAATGATTAAGAAACTACTCCAGACAAACAAAACGATCACAGATAACATAAAAATACAGCAGCAGATTGTTACATTTACACACAGGTCATTCCCCTAACAGCACAAGAACTTGCATTACCCGAAGCAGTTACAATCAATACAAAAATCCTCCAATAAATGTTTAAAATGGGCAAGGGAGACAAGAGTCCCAAGTTTAAGTTTAGTCTGCAGGCTATTCCATAGGCAAGGAGCGTAAACAGGAAAAGGCAGCCATACCCAACTCTGTGGAAATCGCATGGACCTCAAGTGTAATCCATGCTTGAGACCTGGTTTTAAGAATTCTAATTATAATAGTGATGAGTGATGATAAATAAGAAGGTAGTTTATTCAGAAGTGCTATATAGACAAACACGAGAGCATGTTGTTCTCGTCTCACGGACAGCGAAGTCCAACCCACATTTTGATATAAAACACAGTGGTGAGTTCTGTAGCTAGCACCCGTAATAAACCTAAGTGMRCAATGATAAGTAGCATCCRGCGATTTAAGTGTTGATGCCGTAGCATGCATGTAAATAATATCCCCATAATCTATAACAGACATAAAAGTAGCTTGCACAATTTGTCTTCTATTTGTAGAGGWCAAACATGTCCTGTTTCTATAGAGGAAGCCTATCTTGATTTTTAGCMRTTTACAAAGTTCGTCAACRTGCATTTTAAAAGACATTTGATCATCCAACCATATCCCTAAGTATTTATATGCAGAGACCTGATTAATTTGAGAGCCATCTAAGCTCATGAGGGACAGAGAGACAGGTGTGAGGGACAGAGAGACAGGTGTGAGGGACAGATACAGGGTTAGAGAGAAGCTGGACGGGAGGCAGATATGAGGACAAAGACAGACAGGTACGTGACAGAGGGGTGTCAGACAGTGTGGTGATAGCGTGCCTTCCATGGTTGAGGTAAATTACATTTAGTATCTGTAAGTACACTGAAATTGAGCACAGCATGGCTTTAGAACCAATACCCTGTCAGGACAGCATGGCTTTAGAACCAATACCCTGTCAGGACAGCATGGCTTTAGAACCAATACCCTGTCAGGACAGCAATGGCTTTAGAACCAATACCCTGTCAGGACAGCATGGCTTTAGAACCAATACCGTCAGGACCAGCATGGCTTTAGAACCAATACCCTGTCAGGGCAGCATGGCATTTAGAACCAATACCCCTGTCAGGACAGCATGGCTTTAGAACCAAATACCCTGTTAGGACAGCATGGCTTTAAACAATACCCGTCAAAGCATGCTCAACCAAGCCCTGTTAAGGACAGCATGGCTTTAGAACCAATACGCCTGTTAGAACAGCAATGGCTTTAGAAGCCAGTACCCTTGTTAGAAAGCATGGGCTTTTAAGAACCAATAGCTGTTTAGAAACAATGGCTTTAGAACCAATACCCTGTTAGAACAGCATGGCTTTAGAACCAATACCCTGTCAGGACAGCATGGCTTTAGAACCAGTACCCTGTTAGAACAGCAGGACCTTGTGTACGTTCCCTAATCCACTAAACCAACAGCTACTAAGGGGCATGGAGAGACTGACTTGCACAGAAACTTTAAGTATGGGTTCAGGTCAATTATTGATTTTGCACAGGTTTATCTCAGGTGAGTTGAACCCATACATTCTCAATAAAGACTGAAATATCTCCGTCCCAGATTCAGTTCCCTTATTGGGTGACAGAATGAGATATCTTGGGAATGTCGGGGGCTGGCCAAAGGCATTTGATGAATTCTAAAAAAAAGACGTGTCTTTCTACGTCACTATAGCGACGAGGACTAGATTACAGGTACATTACTGTCTTACTTTAGCCGACTCAGGATGCATGGTACTTTTATATTGGACACAGATCACAAGAGCGTGAGATTGTCTGTTTCCATTCCCCTACACTGCAATAGGACTAACTCCTGAAAACAAATCAGGAGAACATCTCACCAGTTGATGGGGTTCAAAAACTTTGAGCGTTTGCTTTAGCCTGCCTGGAGTGCAGGATGAGCAGGGTGTGCATTTTTGTGACCATTCTATTGCTTCCATTGCGTCAGGCAAGCTCAATGAATCCCAGGTTAAGTATTGGTAATGGAATCAAGGTCTGAGTCCCTCTGCCATAAATAAAGGATTGTGTATGACTGTGAAGACACAGCTTGCAGCCTGAGACTCTGGTCTGATGACGGAGGTTGGATGTTTCTAGAAAAGAATGGCATGAGCCCCGGATATCTGGCTGACCTTTTATAGCACTGCTGGCAGCTCCCGCTCTCTTATGTGTCATCAGGGCATTATTTCTGAACGAACGGTATGTACACAAACCCCTGAGGCTTGGAGAGGGAACTGCCAGGAGGCCTAGGGAAGCTTCCGGAGCAAAGAGAAGGGGAATGGGAATGTGGGGCACGTTCAGAGAGCTAGTCACTTTCACTGTGATTTGAGTGTGCAGGTATGCCAGTGCAACGAAAGGTTTGTTAGGAGAATGAGATGCCCGTCTGGGTAAACATTGTAGAAGTGAGCGCTGCAGTGACTCACCAGCCAGCGTCCATGGTTGGATGGGTGGAAGAAAGACGTGATGCTGTTGAAAAGGCCACTGAGCTGTGCCTGGGCATGTTTACTGGGGCCTCCCTGCCATCACACAAACAACAGATGCTTAACAACATGAAAAACAAAACGGATTATTCCATTAACACAACTATCATTCCATCGTGAGCCAATGCTAACTAGCGTTAGCCCAATGACTGGAGGTCTACCGGAAACAGCAGTATCCAACAGAATAGCACTATGCTTATTCCAGAGTATTATGTTGTGTTGTGATCTGGCATTGTAGGATTACTGTATTTTTACCCCTCTAAAAATGATTGACTTAATTTCCATCCGTCAATTATACATGAAAACATTGAAATAAACTTGAAGAGCTATAAAAAGCATTGATTGGGCAACACTGATTGTGAATAGTGACTGACCAGTAAAGCGGAGACCCAGAGGACCACGTGTGCGACATCGTAGGCGTTTGTCAGGTATCTGGGAACCAGCATCTGACTGGTCCCCACCGGGAGGTTCAGACTACGCAGCACTCTGGTGAAGATCTGGAATCAAAAAGGAGAAATCCATGTGAAGAAGATGAATACTTTACTGTCGAGTCATTGAATGCATTGTCCAATTACTTTTTCTGATCACAGGATTTCATATTTTTGTGGGATTTTTAAAATAATTTTCATCCATTTCATTACATCACATTTGAGATCAGGGCATGTTGGGMAATAATATAAAAACATGGCGAAAGACATGTCGCAAGCCAGGAAGACCAACAGGGAAATGTGATACAGTAGTTAGAGCCACTAACAGGCAGCACTTTCAGTGACTGTCTGGTCTGCTATGACATGCACACCAACAACTAAGGTCACAGGTCAAATGAAGAGGGTAAGATTTCAGCATGTTGCAAAAACACTTGACACTCCCAACTGGCTCACTTGGCCCTAACCCTTCAACGTTATGCATATCTGTATTGCTTACACCTTATAGATCAGTAAACATCAAAGTGTTAAGACCAAGGGAATAGGGGCAGGGAGTGAATTGGGACCTGCTAAAAGAGACCATTGGGGTGGAGTAATGGGGTAGTTCTATAGGCACAGCTAGACAAATGTTATTGATGGAGGAGTGTCCATACCTTGGGTATATATGGGTCCCAGTCAATGTAGCCAATGTTGTCGTTGGCCAAGCGGGCAAACAGGTTGACAAGATGCTGTGGGGAAAAACAAATGAATAAGGAAAACTTTAATTGAGGAATATCTAGCGAATAGTTAAAAGTTCTGTATCAAAAGGAATGTTGGAAACTGTACTACAATAGCYTGGTTCCAGATCCGTTTGTGCCAACTTGTCAAGACAGCATTCGGCTAATACTACCACACACCAGTATGTCAATCAAGTGAATGTTGTCCAACTTACCACCTCCCAACCTGGAAGGTTCTGTACTGCCACCCACAAGCTGATGAGCTCATCAAACCACAACCTGGTGATCAGAAAACAAACTCTCATACATACTGAAGCATACTGCACACACACACACATCTCATAGCTGAAGCATACTGCACACACACACACATCTCATAGCTGAAGCATACTGCACACACACAATCTCATAGCTGAAGCATTACTGCACACACACACTCTCATAGCTAAGCCATGCACACACACATTTACCTCTTCCAGAGCAGAAGCATACTGCACACACACACACATCTCATGAGCTGAAGCATACTGCAACACACACAATCTCATAGCTGAAGCATACTTGCACCACACACAATCTCATAGCTGTAAGCATAGTGCACACACACAACTCATAGCAGAAGCATACTGCACCACACACATTCCATAGCTGAAGCATACTGCACACACACGTCTCATAGCTGAAGCATACTGCCACAACACACATCTCATAGCTGAAGCATACTGCACACACCACACATCTCATAGCTGAAGCATAACTGCAAACACCACACACATCTCATAGCTGAAGCATATATGCATACACACACACACCCTCATAGCTGAAGCATACTGCACACACACAATCCATAGCGAAGCATACTGCGCCACACCACCACACATCCATAGCTTAAGCCACTAATAGACACCTCAAACACACACACACACACCACACACACACACACACACACACACACCACACACACACACACACACACACACACACACACACACAACACACACACACACACACACACACACACACACACACACACACACACACACACTCATACTGAACAATAACTGCACACACACATCCATAGCTGAAGCATACTGCACACACACACACACAATACATCTCATACTGAAGCATACTGCACACACCATAATACATCTCATAGCTGAAGCATACTGCACACACACCTCATAGCTCATAGCGAAGCATACTGCACACACACCACACACCTCAAGCTGAAGCATACTGCACAAACACACACACACCTCACATAGCTGAAGCTAATACTAAACCAAAAAAGCGACACACACACACACACACACACACACACACACACACACACACACACACACACACACACACACACACACACACACACACGACACACACACACACACACACACAACACACACACACACACTCAACACATACGCCACACACACCCAACAACACAATACTCGACACACAACAACTGAAGAAGCACACACACCTCATAGCTGAAGGCAGTTACACGAAGTGCGACACCACACCAAGCACATCTCATAGCGAAGCAGTACTGCCACACAACACCCCACTCTCAATTAGCTGAAGCATACTGCACACACAACACATCTCATAGCTGAAGCATACTGCACACACAACACATCTCATAGCTGAAGCATACTGCACACACACAATACATCTCAACTATGGCATTTACACAGTGTTCATATTTGTTTTTTTTATTAAAGAATAAAATTGAAATGGTCATTTAAATCCAAGTTTTGGGAAGTCGTAAGGTTGAAATATTTCAGAAACGTTCCTGTAATCAGAAAGGAATAAGCTGGAAGGGGATCCCTCAACTGGGATTTCTGAAAAACCTGTGCACTTTGGGAGTTTCCGTAACTATGCAACCCTATGGGGAGGTGGCAGAGGTGTGTGTTCTCACTTGAAGCCCTTGTGGTGCAGCTCTGGGGGTAGGGTGGTGGGGAGGAAGAGCTCTAAGTATCCTATTGCTCTCTGCATGGTCACGTCAAATGGACAGAGCAGTGGACGCCACTCCTCCAACATCTCCTGGGTGGCCGACTCCGGAAAATACCTGAAGAATAAAATAAAATATCACAAAGGCCTGTATTTATAGTGCCATCATAAAGGCCTGTATTTATAGTGCCATCATAAAGGCCTGTATTTATAGTGCCATCATAAAGGCCTGTATTT
>NC_036858.1:71230579-71233935 GCF_002910315.2 Salvelinus sp. IW2-2015 | reverse complement strand
CATAAAGGCCTGTATTTATAGTGCCATCATAAAGGCCTGTATTTATAGTGCCATCATAAAGGCCTGTATTTATAGTGCCATCATAAAGGCCTGTAGTTTGGTGTGGTGTATATCAGCCATAACGCTACAAGCATCTAAAATGAGCATAATAAAGTTGTTTAACCCCTTGCCAAGTACAAACAATGTGTGATGTGCATATGGCAGTCATCATACAAATCATGTATGTACTATTTTATAAATAATTGACGCCAAAGCATCCTACTCCTAGACATGCAAAGAGCAATGCTGCACGTAGGCCTTGACCATGGCCACAAACCATTGGTTGGCAGACAAATAGATGAATTACATTAGAATTTCTATTTTCGCAGCTATGGCAATGGAATCAAATAAAATGTGTATATGAAACAATGGCAGTTAAGCTGGCGTTTGCTGATATAAAACAGCATCAGTATAGCTAATGTAATCAGATAGTGAGCAGGTTTGTGTGAACACAACAGCATCAGCACTTGGACCGCAGAAGAGCAGTTTTGCATGGCTTCAACGGAGCTATAGGCCAACAACTGCAGTTCTTTCTACCTACACATTCCAATTCAATTGAATGGCCGGAAAACCCCAAATAACAATATGTACTACTATTCAATTCCCTTCTCATGTCCTTCCCATCGCTTTGCAGTTGCAATTGATCTTCATTAAACTCCTTAACAGGCCTTGCATTAGGCCACTCTGCTGCTGAGTGCTCCTGGCCCCCCCCCAAAGGTGCCTCTGCCTCTCCTCACCTTCTCTCTCAGTCCCTACTTTAACTGCTGCTGAGTGCTGCCCTGGGGCGCCGCCATTATAGTCTCTTCCTCTCCTCTAGCTACCTCTCTCTCTCCCAACTTACTGTTCTGAGAGCTCCTGCTGGCCCCAAGGTTCTCTTCCTTCCTCTACCTCCTCTCTCGGTCCCTACTTTACTGCTGCTGAGTTGCTTCCTGGCCCAAAGGTCTCTTCCTCTTCCTCTACCTCCTCTCGCGTCCTCTACTTTACTGCTGCTGAGTGCTGCTGCCCCAAAGGTCTCTTCCTCTCCCTTACCTCTCTCTCAGTCCCTACTTCACTTGCTGCTGGGTACTCCTGGCCCCCAAATGGTCTCTTCCCTTCCTCTTCTCTACACTCTCTCTCAGAATCCTTCTATTACTTGCTGCTGAGTGCTGCTTGATGCCCAGAGTGGTCTTTCTTCCTCTACCTCTCTCTGCAGTCCGTACTTCACTGGCGTTGCTTGAGTATCTCTAGGACCAAAGCGCTCCTCCTTCCTCTCTTCTTACCTCTCTCTCCAGTCCCTACTTCCATGCTGACTGCAGTATCCGGGCCCAAAGGGTTCTCTTCCTCTCCTCTACCTCTCTCTCGGTCCCTACTTTACTGCTGCTGAGTGCTCCTGGCCCCAAAGGTCTCTTCCTCTCCTCTACCTCTCTCTCAGTCCCTACTTCACTGCTGCTGAGTACTCCTGGCCCCAAAGGGCTCCCTCTCTCTCCTCCACCCCTCTCTCAATCCCTACTTCTCTGCTCACAGTAACAGGAAACTCTACCAGGCCAGAATTAGATCGGATAATAGGATTAAGTCTCAGTCACTACAGAAGCAAGTAACTCAGGGACTCAACTGAGTGACTAAGCGTCTTGACACTTGCACGCGCGCACACACACAAACCTATGGCACCCTGCCTGTGAGCGGTTACAATAGTCCCTGTGCACAAGGAAGCGAAGGTAACCTGCCTAAATGACTACCGCCCGGTAGCACTCACGTCTGTAGCCATGAAGTGTTTTGAAAGGCTGGTCATGGCTCACATCAACAGCATCATCCCAGATACCCTAGACCTTTGTGGACACTGTGTTAACGCTGAGCTGTAGTCGATGAACAGCATTCTCACATAGGTGTTCCTTTTGTCCAGGTGAGAAAGGGCGGTGTGGAGTGCAATTGAGACTGCGTCATCTGTGGATCTGTTGGGCGGTAGTCAATTTGGAGTGGGTCTAGGGCAGGGGGTCAAAGTCAAATGGACGGAGGGCCAAATAAAAAATTTAGCTAACAGCCGAGGGCCGGACTGTTTCGAATGTCATTGAAAAATTTTTAAATGACGCATATAGTCTAGTGAACTAATTGAACTACTGAAAACCTAACAAATATATTCCAATATGATCAATAAATAAAGCAATATTTCTTATGGCTCTGTCAGTAATCTTTAATTTTCAACAGACACAAAAGACAAATTCCTTTTATATAAAAATCCCCATACATGAACATTAAATGAAAAAACGGGTATTCAAAGGCACCATCAGTAGCCTATATTTCTATTTTAGCAAAAGTGGGCTAAATTTACTTCAAAGAAAAAAACAATAATAGCAATTTTATCATCCACTCAACTGAAATATTTAAAAATAATTGGATGAAATACAATAAAATAAAGTGCAAAAATCTATTAATCAAAAACAACACTTTGTTTAAGGAGAAGTAACATGCAGTGAAAACAAATATTAAACTAAACTAAAGTCCACTCCGCGGGATGAAATTGACAACTGGGCAATGTCAGAAATGTCGGTGCTCTCATCCACAGCCAAGGAATATGCAATGAAATCTTTTCCTTTTTCACAAGCTGCTCTTTTAGTATTGATGGACAACTGGTTATACTCTCTCGGCAATGGTGTTTCTGCTCAGACTCACATTTAAAAAGAGTTGCCTTTTTCTGGGCAAACTTCGTCACAAACTTTAATCATGCAGTTTTTGATGAAATCCCCTCCGTAAATGGCCGGCCGATTTAGCGATCTCTTCTGCCAAAATAAAACTGGCCTTGACAGCAGCTGGCCTTTGTATTGGCTTTTTTTGAACAGAGCCTGTCGAGATTTGAGGCCTCGTTTTAATTCCTCTGCCTTTGTAGCCTTTGTTCCATGTCCATATTCTTGTTTTGTCCGCGTGTTTCGTTCATAATGTCTCTCAGATATACTCTTTCAGTACCGCCAACTTTCTCCACACAGAAGACACACAGTTTTTCCAGCTACTCCGTGAACATATATCTCCGACTCCCACCTTGTTTGAAACCCCCGTTCTATGTCCACCTTCCGTTTTGCCATTTTTGATGGGTACTGAAAGTTAATTTTACTGTGATGCCTGACGACTGCTGTGCCAATAAATATTGAAATGAAGACAGCCTACTGCTCGGTGCGTCACCGTTGCATTGTGGAAATGTAGTATTGGTGCGTGTAAAAAGTCTGCGGCTGCCGGCTTGCTGCGGTCTGCGGGCCGGTTCTATAATAAATCAAGATCATCCCAGGGCCGTAAAAAACTTCTCGCGCGGCCGGATGTGGCCGCCGGGCCTTGACTCTGACATATGTGGC
>NC_036858.1:71213627-71225419 GCF_002910315.2 Salvelinus sp. IW2-2015 | reverse complement strand
CACATCAACAGCATCATCCCAGATACCCTAGACCCACTCCAAATTGCATACCGCCCCAACAGATCCACAGATGACGCAGTCTCAATTGCACTCCACACCGCCCTTTCTCACCTGGACAAAAGGAACACCTATGTGAGAATGCTGTTCATCGACTACAGCTCAGCGTTCAACACAGTGTCCACAAAGTGTCCACAAAGCTCATCACTAAGCTAAGGACTCTGGGACTAAACACCTCCCTCCGCAACTGGATCCTGTAATTCYTGATGGGCCGCCCTCAGGTGGTAAAGGTAGGCAACAACACGTCTGCCATGCTGATCCTCAACACTGGGGCCACTCAGGTGTGCGTGCTTAGTCCCCTCCTGTACTCCCTGTTCACCCACGACTGCGACTCCAACACCATCATTAAGTTTGCTGACGACACAACAGTGGTATGCCTGATCACCAACAATGATGAGACAGCCTATAGAGAGGAGGTCAGAGACATGGCAGTGTGGTGCCAGGACAACAACCTCTCCCTCAATGTGAGCAAGACAAAGAAGCTGATCATCGACTACAGGAAAAGGCAGGCCTAACAGGCCCCCATTAACATCAATGGGGCTGTAGTGGAGCGGGTCGAGAGTTTCAAATTCCTTGGTGTACACATCACCAACGAACTATCATGGTCCAAACAAACCAAGACAGTTGTGAAGAGGACACGACAACACCTTCTCCCCCCAGGAGACAGAAAAGACTTGGCATGGGTCCCCAGATCCTGAAAAAGTTCTACAGCTCCACCATCGAGAGCATKCTGACCGGTTGCATCACCGCCTGGTAAGGCAACTGCTAGCATCCAACCGTAAGGCGCTAGAGGGTAGTGTGTATGGCTCAGTACATCACTGGGGCCAAGCTTCCTGCCATCCAGGACCTATATACTAGGCAGTGTCAGAGGAACTCCTCCCCCCCCAAAATTGTCAAAAATTCCAGTCATCCAAGTCATAGACTGTTCTCTCTGCTACCGCACGGCAAGCGGTACCGGAGCACCATGTCTAGGACCAAAAGGCTCCTTAATAGCTTCAACCCCCAAGCCATAAGACCGCTGAACAATTAATCAAATGGCCACCGAACTATTTACATTGACGACACCCCCCCCACCCCATTTGTTTTTACACTCCTGCTACTTGCTGTTTATTATCTATGCATAGTCACTTCACCCCTACCTACATGTACAAATTACCTCAACTAATCTGTACCCCCGCACACTGACTCGATACCGGTACCCCCKGTATATAGCCTCGTTATTGTTATTTTATTGTGTTACTTTGTATTATTTTTTACTTTAGTTTATTTGATCAATATTTTCATAACTTTTTCTTGAACTGCATTGTTGGTTCAGAGCTTGTAAGTAAGTATTTCACTGTAAGGTCTACACTTGTTGTATTCGGCGCATGTGAAAAWTAAAGTTTGATTTGATGTGCAAGGAGTGTGATGGAGTCATATACATCAGAATGCAAAATATATCCTTGCCTGTCATCCAGGGATGGAAATAGCTAGCACCCCTTTTTCTCCCCAATTTCGTGGAATCCAATTGGTAGTTACTGTGTTATCTCATCGCTGCAACTCCTGTACGAACCCRGGAGAGGCGAAGGTCGTGAGACATGTGTCCTCCGAAACACAACCGCGCTGCTTCTTGACACAATGCCCACTTAACGAGGAAGCCAGCCGCACCAATGTGTCGGAGGAAACACTGTACACCTGGCAACCTTGTCATCGTGCACTGTGCCTGGACTGCCACAGGAGTCGCTAGTGTGCGATGGGACAAGGACATCCCTGCCGGCCAAACCCTCCACTAATCTGGACGACGCTGGGCCAATGGTGCACCGCYCAATGGGTCTCCCGGTCGCGGCCGGCTTTGACAGAGCCTGGACTCGAACCCAGAATCTCTAGTGGCACAGCTAGCACTGCGATGTAGTGCCTTAGACCACATGGGAGTTCTAGCTAGCATGACCTTGACAAATTGTCAGTCAGTAGACCTAGGCTAAGTCCCAAAAGGAGGTTTCTTCCTGACAGTTCAGTTTCACAGAATGTCTCTTGTTTAATCCATAATAGTCCCTTGCCTTGGTGTGCATCTCTACTCCAGGTCTATCATTAAATGGCAGGAGTTCTGAAGTAAGAACAGATGGATAACAGGCCAAGTCGTAATGATACAATAACTCTTCAGATGATATGCCTGTGTAAGTGTTCACCAAAAGTGTCCCAAGAGTAAACGCAACCATGAGCTCAGCAACTGAATTCTTGAAAAAGACATACAGTATATTTCATATAGGGGTTTAAAAATATATACTTACGGTCTGCAGCTTTTCACAAGTGTTTTCAGAACGTTTTCCACCGAGCTGGGGGGGAAAGAGAAAAGACAAGAGAGAAGAGGAACGAGAGAGAGAGAGAGAGAGAGAGAGAGAGAGAGAGAGAGAGAGAGAGAGAGAGAGAGAGAGAGAGAGAGAGGTGTTGACACATCAGAACAGACAGAGGTGGCTGTTAATGAAACAACGAGCACACTGAACACACCAATGCAATTATGATGAGGCTGACTGACTGCATGCAGGTACAGCCAAATCACTCACATTGAAATTCCACGTTTAGTACATGCTCATCAAAAGCGGTGCCTGAAATGTAATGAGAAAGGTGCTGGCTTGGGTACTCACTTGAGCTGTGGTGCTCATTTTAAGTTACAGCAGTGTTCATATTTTAGAGCGAGTACTCTGAAAGAGGGGTCTGTAATCAAGCAGTAGAGCGACAAGTGTCTGGAGCGGCTCAACTCAAGCACTGATCAAAAGTAAGGGATGTGAGGACCATGTGTGTACATAGAAACAGCAAGGAAATTAGGGACACACAAACTGGCATAGCGTAACAAAAGGACTACATAAACATAAACAGAACTAAAGTAAATGACTACAACAATGTGACTATTCCAGGGCCGGAATTCTGTCCTGGATGGCCCTGGGCCAGCAGTGTAACTGCAGAACATGAATGGTAAATCATTTAACAGATGTACTCTGTTCATTCARAATCATCAGAATGGGGCTTTTTATTGGGCTTAGGGAATTGTCTTGGAGAGAAAATGACTGGGACTGAGGCTTTATGTAAATAGGAGGTTTAGCCGTTAATACTTGTAATGAACGCTGATCTTGACAGTGGAGAGAGTTGACCTTAAATGGAGGGTGCCTATTGTTTTAGGCTTTTTAAATCACCTAGCCTGACTAAACAGTAAACAAATCTGCGTTGTACTCAGGGCACGCAAAGAAAAAAACAGAAATTAATGTTTCTTATTGGACAACTTCAAGTAGTCCCTCCCATATGAGTGTTTCTTAATGGACAACTTCAAGTATTCCCTCCCATTCAGTCCATTTTCTTCCGTTTGCTGCCTAAATAATACAACCAACACCAGGCTACACTGTAGTATTGCTGACTGCTGTTACAGGCTTTGGTTTGGTTACGGTTGGGCCTATTTCTGAACGTTACCATCATTATGAACAGCTTGAAAAGGTTGGTCACTCAAACACCCTTAATCCCCCTGCCTTCCCGCCACTCACACACCCTGAGCTCAAACACCATCAAACCTCCTGCCGTCACTCACACACCCTGAGCTCAAACACCCTCAAACCTCTTGCCGTCACTCACACACCCTGAGCTCAAACACCCTCAAACTCTTGCCCGTCACTCACACAACCCTGAGCTCAAAACACCTCATCCCCCATGCCTTCCGCCACTCACACACCCTGAGCTCAACACCCTCAATCCCCCATGCCTTCCCGCCACTCACACACCGAGCTCAAACACCCTAATCCCCCTGCCTTCCCGCCAATCAACACACCCTCAAACACCATCAAACCTCCTGCGTCACTCACACACCCTGAGCTCAAACACACCTCAAACCTCTTGCCGTCACTCACACACCCCTGAGCTCAAACACCCTCAAACCTCCTGCCGTCACTCACACACCCTGAGCTCAAACACCCTCAAACCTCCTGCCGTCACTCACACACCCTGAGCTCAAACACCCTCAAACCTCTTGCCGTCACTCACACACCCTGAGCTCAAACACCCTCAAACCTCTGCCGTCACTCACACACCCTGAGCTCAAACACCCTCAAACCTTCCTGCCGTCACTCACAACACCTGAGCTCAAACACCCTGCCTTTCCACACTCACACACCCTGAGCTCAAACACCCTGCCTTTCCACCACTCACACACCCTGAGCTCAAACACACCTGCCTTTCCACCACTCACACACCCTGAGCTCAAACACCCTGCCTTTCCACCACTCACACACCTGAGCTCAAACACCCTGCCTTTCCACCACTCACACACCCTGAGCTCAAACACCCTGCCTTTCCACCACTCACACACCCTGAGCTCAAACACCCTGCCTTTCCACCACTCACACACCCTGAGCTCAAACACCCTGCCTTTCCACCACTCAAACACCCTGCCTTTCCACCACTCACACACCGATCTCAGTCATGCGTTGTAACTGCCTCGTCTATCCCATTCAACCACGCGCTAAACTCAAACTTATTCAAGTCTCTTTCAAATCAACCGTACTGCATTGCTTTAATTTAATAGACTAATGGGAACTATACAGATGAGCGACTTCTGCCAAGTGCTCCTGGCTTTGCATCTCAGGGCTTGAATGAGTTGGGGTGCGTCCCAATATCCTAATCTCTTTTTTCTCCAGAAATGTGCACTTGTTCACAAATGTTTATAAATGTTTASAGAGTAGGGAAAGAGTGCACACCTCAGGAGGAAGGAGAGATTTTTGGGACCCAACTATAGTTCTCTTATAGGTCTACTTCCCACCGACCGACCACACTGACAATCCCCAAACTCATGCTCTGAATTACAAATCCAAAGTAGCATGACCAAAACACCAACGGCTCCAACACTCAACCCTGGGGAACCCCAAACCCAATGACCTTTAGAATACGTGTGTGAAATATGTGCTAATCACCCCCATCTTATACCAGTATACCAGGGGGGAACATGATACAAGAGCTTCAAACTACCCTTACCATGACTCTCACTCACAGATATAGGACAACAGTTGTGGCACAAAAGAGCACAGATCAGTGCAAAGAAACACGGTAAAAATGTATTATTTGGTAGGGTGATTTAGGCCAAATTTGAAACTTTTCTTTAACAATGTGCATTAKAAGGAAGCATTTTCTTTGTTGTTGCACAAATCTGTGCTCTTTAGCACCAYGAAAAAGTTGTCCATCATGGCCGTTTAGAAACAGGTGACTTCAGAATGTGCTAGGCTACTCTAGGCTGCTGCAAAACCTCCAGTGCTGACAAAGCGGGTCAAACCACCAAATCATATGGGACTTGACAAAGAATGGGTATGGGGGATATAGAGTCCAGTTAGATGCAGTGCGACAGGCTCCAATATGAGTGAAATGTTAACATTGCTTTTGGTTTTAGGTTGATTTGTAGTTGATTTTATGCCAAACCAGCTGCGTGGGGGTGTCCAGTGTGCTTTTTGGTTTTAGGTTGATTTGTAGTTGATTTGATGTCAAACCAGCTGTGTGGGGGTGTCCAGTGTGCTTTTTGGTTTTCAACATGCAACATAGACAAATAAAAACCAACGAGTGCCTGAATAAAAGAATGAAATACATTTTATTTTTTATCACAAAAGAGAAGCGTTGTCCTTACCACCTCTGAAACAATTTTATCATTACGTGTTTAGAGGAAGCACGAGGCCGTAGAGAACTGAATGTGAGAGGAAACAAAGGCATAAAAACAGATTCAGATTCACACTATGAAAAGCCAATCCATTTCAATATCAAATTCTAACACCTTTTTTTGTACCGCAGGGTCATTGCATATTTTCTCTTCTTTTTTTTCACTGCTCCTTTATTATTATTTTTTACAAAAGGGAGCAAGTATCAATAAACCGGGTAACTTGCTTCCCTTTGTGAGAGCCCATTGTTATGTGCTAGCAAGGCCTTGATGTAACACAATGTTTCCATAGCACTATACAAGAGCACCTCGCACTGCTTGCTGGGAGAAAAGGGGTGGGATGGGGGTCCTCGGCTATATGCAACCTGGGGGTGTGATGGTACARATTTGACAACTTTCAGAAATGAACCTACAAAAATGGGCAGGGATAACAATCTTCGCATGTAAAGGCATCAGCATACTTCCCAGCCAAAACAGTCTGGAAGAGTTTGTGCATATATTATCATAACATTGTGAMGTTTTTGTTCRTTTTGGACTTCGATAAGTTGTTTTTTCAAGCGAATGTCTTAAGGGAGTCCGCGAGCTACTCGTGTGGCAGTAGGCAGTACCAACAAATCTCCAACGGATTAACTGACAGAAAGCCAGCTACATTTCACAATAAATTAATTTATACCACCACTAGAGATTAAGAAGTGAGCTCCGTAACAAACACAAAGGTAGAAGCGGGGCACCCACCACCTTCCTGCTTATAGAGGGAGGGCTCAAAATGGGAAGAACCTATATTGGTTGGGTTGGTTTCAATGTGTCAATATGTGGAGTTCTAAACAWTTTTTTTTTTTAAAGACAGCATGTTTTTAACCATTCTGGTAAAAGAGAAGAGGGGCATACTTGGGGAACCAGTTGAGGCCCAGGTGTTCTGTCTTTGAGTAGAGGATCCTGTCTTGCAGCTCGTACAGTGGTCTCCAAGGCAACTCCAGGTCCTCACGCGACAGCAACTCTGTTTTCCTGTTAGAAATAGAGTAGGTGGGGTTAAAATATGTTAAAGACTTAATTGAAACCATCATGTCACCCTTGCCTCAAAAAGCTACAAGTATGTGGTCAGAGGGTTCAATTTATGGAGAGTATTTCAACTCTGAAACATGAGTGACACTCGAGCTTCTCACACAATTAGGAGGAAAACAATAGACCCGCAAGAAGTACATGATCAAAGGCTGATTAGAGTGACATTATGTGATATTGATTGATGAGGTGGATGAAGCATTGCATCATACTGGTCTCAAGATTGTTGATGGGTGTGTGTGTGTGTGTGTGTGTGTGTGTGTGTGTGTGTGTGTGTTGTGGTATGTGGTACTTGTTGTGTGTGTGTTTCTCAGCTTTCATGCTGATCTCCAGCTTGTCAATGTGAGTGTGTTTGAATGCGTGACTGTATACATACGGACCATATGTGTAACCCATGGTCTTACTTGAGGAGGTTGATGAGTAGCCGGGCTAGGCCTTGCATCATACTTGATCTCCAGCTTGTCGATGGTGATCAGCTCGTACAGCAGCTTGGAACAGCACATGGTCCTCCTTGCTGAACTTCCTGCCGTACAGCCGTATGTACCTACAAGAAAATAATCTTTAGGGTACAGCCACAGAGATGCATGAACACAAATCAGACAGGCCTCAACATTAACGCTTGTCCAGGACAAGTTAAAAAAAAGAATTAAAAAAGAACGTTTCACAAGAATAGAGTTAAGCTGCCCGAATGAAATATATATAGACAGTGGGGAGAACAAGTATTTGATACACTGTCGATTTTGCAGGTTTCCTCCTTACAAAGCATGTAGAGGTCTGTATTTTTTTAATCATAGGTACACTTCAAATGTGAGAGATGGAATCTAAAACAAAAATCCAGAAAATCACATTGTATGATTTTTAAGTAATTCATTGCATTTTATTGCATGACATAAGTATTTGATCACCTACCAACCAGTAAGAATTCCGCTCTCACAGACCTGTTAGTTTTCTTTAAGAAGCCCTCCTGTTCTCCACTCATTACCTGTATAACTGCACCTGTTTGAACTCTCTTAACGCTAGGGGTCATATTTCTATTTTTAAATAACGTTCCAGGTAAACGGACTATTTCTCAGGTCCAGATCGTAGAATATGCATATAATTTACAGATTCGGATAGAAAACACTCCAAAGTTTCCAAAACTGTCAAAATATTGTCTGTGAGTATAACAAAACTGATTTTGCAGGCGAAACCTGAGGAAATCTAACCTAAGTGATTTATTTATTTTTTAATCTGTGTTTCATTGCCCGTCTTTCTTCCATTTAAAGGGTATCAACCAGATTCCTTTTCCAATGGCTTCCTCAGGCTGTGACCAGGCTTTAGACATATGTCAGGCTTTTATTAAAAATGAGCGAGAATTTCAAACTATCAGGTGTCCTTTGAATAGTCCTTCGCGCGGAGAGGGGT
Source organism: Salvelinus sp. IW2-2015 (assembly GCF_002910315.2). NCBI lineage: Eukaryota > Metazoa > Chordata > Actinopteri > Salmoniformes > Salmonidae > Salvelinus > Salvelinus sp. IW2-2015. The sequence continues at coordinate 71,217,243 of NC_036858.1, read as the reverse complement.
AGCGCTCCATTTTCTTTCTCTCTTTATTGAATAGGTTACGGTCCGGTCAAAATATTATCATTATGTTTGTTAAAAACAACCTGAGTTGATTATATAAAAAACATTTGACATGTTTCTACGAACATACGGATACTTTTGTAATTTTCGTCGAACGGAACGAGGCTGTGGTTTTCTGAACATAAAGCGCAACCCAAATGGTGTTTTTTTGTTATAAAACGAATATTTATCGAACAAAAATAACATTTATGTGTATAACTGGGAGTCTGTGAGTGCAAACATCCAAGATTATCAAAGGAAGCGATTAATATATTGCTTTTTCTGACTTTCGTGACCATGCTAATTTGGCTAGTGTTCTAGCATTGATTGATACTCACAAAATGCTGATTGCTTTCGCTGTAAAGCATATTTTCAAAAATCTGACACGATAGGTGATAACAACAAGCTAAGCTGTGTTGTTGTATATTTCACTTGTGATTGCATGATATAAATATTTTTGTAATATTTTGCACTTGCAATCACGCGGTGTTTAGGAAAATGATCCGCTAAAGGATCCGTAGCGCAGAGAGGTTAAAAATCATACAATGTGATTTTCTGGATTTTTTTAGATCCGTCTCTCACAGTTGAAGTGTACGTATGATAAAATTACAGACTTCTACATGCTTTGTAAGTAGGAACCTGCAAAATCGGGCAGTGTATCAAATACTTGCTCTCCCCACTGTATATTCTGGTAATCCGACCAATTGAACATATGCGGTGGTACTTAATGTATATTATGTCAGTTCGGTTGTCATCTGGCACATTCTCATCAATGATAGAATGACAAACTCTACAGTGGAAAGTCTACACATCAGAGTTATCGGATTCACATGGAATTGTTGTTCAATTGAAATGTTTGAATATGAAATTATTCGTGACGGGATGAAATGTGATTTTAGCTTCTAMAATGTGAGAATTGGGTTTTCATGAGTGACTTAGGCCCGGCTCAGTGGTCCGCCCATGTGAAGAGACATAGGCTGTAAACTATGAAACACACCCCTTTTCTCCCTCCACTATATAAGCCATTGACGAAAATTTAACCTCCTGTTCCCGAGGATGTGAGGACGACGGTCCGATGTCAGAATGGTTCAGATAATAACTACAGAACGAAGCCAACATCAGCATGAGCTTTGGTTGCGAATGGTATGAACTTTGAACTCTTATTCACTATAGAAGTGATACCTCCTAGACGTTGAGTTAGCAACAGCAGCTGCAAACGTAAATTAGGATAGGACCGACAGAGTATCCCGTCTACCACACAACGACGTTACTACAAAGTATGCAATTGACCAGCAGAGACATTCTTCAAAGGACAAAGGACTCGGTTGGGCAACAAGGCCTTCCACCTACCACCAACCTACTGAAGCGCAGCTCAGCGTAAATATTTATTGCGTTTTCCAAATGGGCGGTAATTTAGAATGCCTAAGATACTGCATTTACGATAGCATGGCTTCTTTCTTTGTTCCTCAAGTCTTCCCGCTCTTTCACTCAAACCCAGCACCCTTTTCTTTTGTGTAACCAGCTGTCATATCTGTTCCGCCCACTAGAGACGTTTTCCTTTATGACATAATTTGTAATCAAGGTATGATTCATTCTGTGTATATGTAATTCTGTGTGATTAGTTAGGTATTTAGTAAATAAATAATTAAACTCAATTGTGTATTGCAGCAGATTCTTCAATGTGTAGCCAGAGTCTGAAGATAACCAAGAATTTACAACTTTCGATGAGATGAAGAATAAAATCAACAATTAAATCAAATCAAATCAATTTTATTAGTCACATACACAAAGCAGAGTTAATGCGAGTGTAGCGAAATGCTGTGCTTCTAGTTCCGACAACTAGTGAAAACAAACAGTATCTAACCTAACAATTCCACGCCTACCTTACACAACACACAAGTGGAAGGGAAATAAAAATATGACATAAAAGATATAACTCTGGTATGGTGAGGTAGGAAGACACGGCATCCTATGGCAGGATGCATAGACAGCTGGTATAGAAAGCGTACGTATATACATATGAGATGAAGGACTGAGGGACTTATTAAACATTAAATGGCATATTGAGTCCGGCTGACAGTGTGGACACATTCTCGTCTGATGGCATATCAAGGAGTGGCAAGATGCAAGTAGATAGTTATACTGTAGGTACAGTATATTACATATGAGATGGTAATGTAGTGGGTATGTAAACATGAGTAAGAAAATGCGATTGCTTAAACGGGACATTTCATACATAATTTCCATAAATTCCCATTTTTAAATGGCTTGATTTGATCAGTATGTTGGACAGCCCGCTAATGTTAGTGGGTGCGTTTAACAGTCTTGATGGCCTTGAGATAGAAGCCTGTTTTTCAGTCTCTCGTCCCTGCTTTGAATGCACCTGTACTGACCTCGCCTTTGTCGGATGATAGCGCCGGATCAGATATATCTAGGTCAGAGTGGCTCTTGGGTGGTGTTCCTGATATCTTTATTGAACCTCTCCTGGTGATACATCGGTGTGGTGTAGAGCGATGTCCTGGAGGCAGGTAGTTTGCCCCTGGTGATGCTTCTGCAGGACCCTCACTACCCTCTGGCAAGAGCCCTTACGTTGTGGCGAGAAGAACCACTAGATTGCCGTACAGGCGTGGGATGACAAGCCCGACAGATCTACCTCTCTCTGATGTGCAATCTGAGAGAGTTAGGAGTATGAACGTCTTCTCTCTGTGGACACAGACGAATATTTTCTCCAGCCTGCCTGAGTTAGAGGCTGCTGCTGCGCCTTCTTCAACTTGCGAAACCTCGTCTGTGTGGGTGAGACCAATTCAGTTTAGTCCGTGATGTTGACACGAGAAAGACTTAAAACTTTCCACCTCTCCACTATCTACCCGTCGATGTGGATGCGATGGGTCTACCCTCTTCTGTCTGCGTCACTGAAGCTCCACAAATCACTCCTTTGTGTTGTGTGACGTGAAGATGAGGTTTACTTTTTCCTGACACCACACTACGAGGAGAACCCCCTCTATAACCCTCCTCCCTGTTAGCAGCCAGTTTTCGTCGTGTGGTTGGTGATCAAGGCCTAACCACTGTAGGTTCACCGCAAAACTTACGATGAATTCGGAGTTGGAGCGTGCATGCCACGCAGTACGGGTCGGGAATCAGCTGAGTACAGGAGGAGGGCCAGACAGCCGACGCCTGTGGGGCCCCAGTGTGAGGATTCACGGGGTGAATGTTCGTTACCTACCCTCACCACCGGGGCGGCCCTCGCAGGAAGTCGCAGGACCCAGTTGCACAGGCCGGGTTCGAGACCCAGGTCTCGACATGTCTGAAGTACGATTTGAGAGCGATTATGTTTAAATCAGCTGTAAACAGGGGTAACAGCATGCCTCACGAGAAGAGCAATCATTCTTCCTTCCTGGAGAAGACAGTGGATAAACACATTCTTCTGTGCCCAGTGTGGAGTTGCAAATTACGGCGACCGTTCGGTAATTCTCCCTATCTGCAGCTAAAGGTAAAGCAAAATTGGAGTGGGAGTTGAAAACGACGATTCTCTGGGTTCCGTAGGTGGATGGAGCATCTATTATGGTGCGTAGAAACCTAA
>NC_036858.1:71178472-71213602 GCF_002910315.2 Salvelinus sp. IW2-2015 | reverse complement strand
GATGAAGACGACGGTCCGATGTCAGAAATGTTCAGATAATAACTACAGAACGAAGCCAACATCAGCATGAGCTTTGGTTGCGAATGGTATGAACTTTGAACTCTTATTCACTATAGAAGTGATACCTCCTAGACGTTGAGTTAGCAACAGCAGCTGCAAACGTAAATTAGGATAGGACGACAGAGTATCCGTCTACCACACAACGACGTTACTACAAAGTATGCAATTGACCAGCAGAGACATTCTTCAAAGGAAAAGGACTCGGTTGGCAACAAGGCTTCACCTACCACCAACCTACTGAAGCGCAGCTCAGCGTAAATATTTATTGCGTTTTCCAAATGGGCGGTAATTTAGAAATGCCTAAGATACTGCATTTACGATAGCATGGCTTCTTTCTTTGTTCCTCAAGTCTTCCCGCTCTTTCACTCAAACCCAGCACCCTTTTCTTTTGTGTAACCAGCTGTCATATCTGTTCGCCCACTAGAGACGTTTTCCTTTATGACATAATTTGTAATCAAGGTATGATTCATTCTGTGTATAGTAATTCTGTGTGATTAGTTAGGTATTTAGTAAATAAATAATTAAACTCAATTGTGTATTGCAGATTCAACTTGTAGCCAGGATCCTGAAGATAACAAGAATTTACAACTTTCAGATGAGATGAAATAAAATCAAAATTAAATCAAATCAAATCAATTTTATTAGTCACAATACACATGTTAGCAGAGGTTAATGCGAGTGTAGCGAAAATGCTGTGCTTCTAGTTCCGACAATGCAGTAAAAACAACAGTAATCTAACCTAACAATTCCACGCCTACCTTACACACACACACCAAGTGTGAAGGGATAAAGAATATGTACATAAGATATATGGTGAGTGTGGTACAGAACGGCATGGCAGATGCAGTAGATGTATAGAGTACGCGTATATACATATGAGATGAGACTGAGGGTATTAAACATAAAGTGCATAGTTAAAGTGGCTAGTGTACATGTATTGCATAAAGAGTGCAAGATGCAGTAGATGATTATAGGTACAGTATATACATATTGAGATGGGTAATGTAGGGTATGTAAACATGTATAAGTGGCATTGCTTAAAGTGCTAGTGTACATTTTTACATAATTTCCATAAATTCCCATTTTTAAATGGCTGGAGTTGATCAGTATGTTGGCACGCCGCTAAATGTTAGTGGGCTGTTAACAGTCTTGATGGCCTTGAGATAGAAGCTGTTTTCAGTCTCTCGCGTCCCTGCTTTGATGCACCTGTACTGACCTCGCCTTCTGCTGGATGATAGCGGGGTGAACAGGCAGTGGCTTGGGTGGTTGTTGCCTTGATGATCTTTATGCCTTCCTGGTGACATCGGGTGGTGTAGGTGTCCGGAGGCAGGTAGTTTGCCCTGGTGATGCTTCTGCAGACCTCACTACCCTCTGGAGAGCCTTAGTTGTGGCGGAAGGCAGAGTTGCCGTACAGGCGTGATACAGCCCGACAGGATCTCTCGATGTGCATCTGTGAGAAGTTTGTAGTGCTTTTGGTGACAAGCGAATTTTTCTCAGCCTCCTGAGTTGAAGAGGCGCATGCTGCGCCTTCTCACCAAACGCTGTCTGTGTGGGTGACCAATTCAGTTTGGTCCGTGATGTGTACACGAGGAACTTAAAACTTTCCACCTCTCCACTACTTGACCGTCGATGTGGATAGGGGGTCTCCTCTGCTGTTTCCTGAAGTCACAATCATCTCCTTGTTTGTTGACGTTGAGTATGAGGTTAATTTTCCTGACACACACTCAGGGCCCTCACCTCCTCCCTGTAGGCCGTTTCTCGTCGTTGTTGGGATCAAGCCTACCACTGTAGTTCATCCGCAAACTGATGATCGAGTTGGAGCGTGCATGCGCACGCAGTCGGTGGGAACAGGAGTACAGGAGGAGGGCTCAGAACGCCACCCTGTGGGGCCCCAGTGTTGAGGCATCACGGGGTGAGAGTTGTTACCTACCCTCACCACCTGGGGCGCCCCGCAGGAAGTCCAGGACCCAGTTGCACAGGCGCGGTCGAGACCCAGGGTCTCGAGCTTGATGACGAGTGTGGAGGTACTATGGTGTTAAAATGCTGAGCTGTAATGATGAACAGCATTCTCACATGGGTATTCCTCCTTGTCCAGATGGGTGTAGGCATGTGCAGTGTGGTTGCGATTGCGTCGTCTGTGGACTATTGGGTCGGTAAGCAAATTGAGTGGGTCTAAGGTGTCCGGTAGGGTGGAGTGATATGTCTTGACTAGTCTCTCAAAGCACTCATGATGACGGAAGTGAGTGCTACGGGCGATAGTCGTTTAGCTCAGTTACCTTAGCTTTCTTGGGACAGGAACATGGTGCCCTCTTGAAGCATGTGGGAACAGCAGACTGGGATAAGGATTGATTGAATATGTCCGTAAACACACCAGCCAGCTGGTCTGCGCATGCTCTGAGGACGCGGCTGGGAATGCCGTCTGGGCCTGCAGCCTTGCGAGGTTAACACGTTTAAATGTTTTACTCACCTCGGCTGCAGTGAAGGAGAGCCGCAGGTTTTGGTAGGGGCCGTGTCAGTGCACTGTGTTGTCCTCAAAGCGTGCAAAAAAGTTGTTTAGCCTGTCTGGGAGCAAGACATCCTGGTCCTCGACGGGGCTGGTTTTCTTTTTGTAATCCGTGATTGACTGTAGACCCTGCCACATACCTCTTGTGTCTGAGCTGTTGAATTTCGACTCGATTTGTCTCTGTACTGAGACTTAGCCTGTTTGATTGCCTTGCGCGAGAGAATAGCTACACTGTTTGTATTCGGTCATGCTTCCGGTCACCTTGCCCTGGTTAAAAGCGATGGTTCGCGCTTTCAGTTTCACGCGAATGCTGCCGTCAATCCACGGTTTCTGGTTTGGAATGTTTTATCGTTCTGTGGTACGACATCGTCAATGCACTTCCTAATGAACTCGCTCACCGAATCAGCATATTCGTCAATATTGTTGTGGACGCGATGCGGAACATAATTCCAATCCGCTGTATCGAAGCAGTCTTGAAGCGTGGATTCAGATTGTCGGACCAGCGTTGAACAGACCTGAGCGCGGGAGCTTGTTGTTTGAGTTTCTGGTTGTAGCAGGAATCAACAAAATGGAGTCGTCAGCTTTTCCGAAAGGGGGGGGGAGGGCCTTGTAAGCGTCGCGGAAATTAGTGTAGCAATGGTCCAGTGTTTTTCCAGCCCTGGTAGCACAATCGATATGCTGATAGAATTTAGGGAGTTTTGTTTTTAGATTAGCCTTGTTAAAATCCCCAGCTACGATGAATGCAGCCTCAGGGTGTGTGGTTTCCAGTTTACAAAGAGTCAGATAAAGTTCGTTCAGGCCATCGATGTGTCTGCTTGGGGGGAATGTATACGGCTGTGATTATGATTGACGAGAATTCCCTTGGTAGATAATGCGGCGACATTTGATTGTGAGGAGTTCTAGATCAGGGTGACAGAACGACTTGAGTTCTTGTGTGTTATTATGATGGTCACACCACTTCTCGTTAATCATAAGGCATACCCCCGCCCCTCTTCTTACCGAAAGATGTTTGTTTCTGTCGGCGCGATGCATGGAGAAACCAGCGGCTGCACCGACTCCGTTAGCGTCCCTTGAGTTAGCCATGTTTCCGTGAAGCAGAGCACGTTGCAATCCCTGATGTCTCTCTGGAATGCTACCCGTGCTCGGATTTCATCAACCTATTTGTCAAGAGACTGGACATTGGCGAGTAGTATGCTAGGGAGTGGAGCGCGATGTGCCCGTCTCCGAAGCCTGACCACAGAGACCGCCACGTTTTCCCCTTTTTCGGCGTCGCCCAGGGTCGCCGGCTGGATCTGATCCATTGTATTGTGTGGAAGCAATACACTGGATCCGTTTCGGGAAAGTCATATTCCTGGTAGGAACGATGGTGAGTTGACGTTAATCGTATATTCAGTAGTTCCTCCCGACTGTATGAATGAAACCTAAGATTACCCGGTACCGATGTAAGAAATAACACGTAAAAAACAAAATACTGCATATTTTCCAAGGAACGCGAAGCGAGGCTGCCATCTCTATCGGCGCCGGAAGTTGTAAATAAGGTGACGATTAATATTGACTGCTATTGATGTAAAATATTACTAGGTCTTAGAGTTTATTCGAAGATAACAGCTCTATAAATATTATTTCGTGGTGCCCCGACTTTCTAGTTAATTACATGAGTAGCTCAATCAGTAATAGTTATTACGAGAAAGGATTTATATAATAGCATGTCATATCACTTAATCCGGCATAGCCAAAGACACGACAGCTGTTAGGGTCTTAACGACCGTTCGACAGGTACATGTTCATTAATTGTTTATGTTCACTGAACAAGCATGGGAAATAGGGTTAAAGCTTTTACAATGAAGATCTGTGAAGTTATTTGATTTTTACGAATTAACTTTGATAGACAGGGACCTGAAAAAGGGACGTTTCTTTTTTTGCTGAGTTTATATATGTAATAATGACAATTACAACAATACTGAATGAACAATAACATTATGATTTTAACTAACACATCAATAAAATCAATTTAGTCTCATAAATAATGAAAACGTGTTCTATTTGATTTAAATACTGCAAAAACAAAGTTTGGAGAGAAAAGTAAAAGTGCAATATGTGCCATGTAAAAAGCTAACGTTTAAGTTCCTTGCTCAGAACATGAGGACATATGAAAGCTGGTGGTTCCTTTTAACATGAGTCTTCAATATTCCCAGGTAAGAAGTTTTATGTTGTAGTTATTATAGGAATTATAGGACTATTTCTCTCTATACCATTTGTATTTCATATACCTTTGAAAATGTTTGTCAACTAATTTGACAGGGCTTGAATAATTTTGAAAATAATAAAATGGGCAAATGTTGCACCATCCATGTGTGTAAAGCTCTTAGAGATTACCCAGAAAGAATCACAGCTGTAAATCGCAGCCAAAGCTAATTCTAACTAGGGATGCACGATATATCGGTGAACATATTGTAATCGGACGATAGATGAAAATGACAAATYGGTATCGGCCTGATGTSTAGTTTAACTCTTATATGCAAAACCGATGTCAAAGCTGATGTGCATACCTATATATCGTAGGTAAGGCAACGTGTACCAGTGCTCGACCATAGTTACACAGTAATAGCGTCACTGGTATTAGCTTCATGACATACTATGGAACGCCGTTTGGGTCTTTGCGTGTCAAAAAATATACGTCAAATAACACTATTTGACGCGTTAAAAAAGCTTTTAATTTGACACTTCAAAATAACACAGTTCTATTATAGAATATTGCGTGTTCTGAAATTGCAAGTGCAAGCCAAGTGCCACCACTATCAGTAGCAGTCAAAGCTGTACAACAAAAAAAGTCTGCAAACAAGCAAACACCGGCCACGAACGACGTGTTTACAAYACCGCGTTGGTAATAAATCATTACTTGGTCGACTGCAACTTCAGGGGTACCTAGCTATCACCAATACAACCAGCCTGAAAACAATGACCAGTAGAAACTGCAGTCATTTTCATTATTCTTAGCAATGATTTAGGAATCCTTGTGAGTAAGTATTAGCTAGGTAGCCACTTGTAGTTCACCTATTGAAATTGAACTTCAGTTCATGAAAATAAATAGCTAGCCAGCTACTTAATCCTGTTGCCCAAAGCTAATGTTATAAGCAGCCAGCTAGCTTCATCTGGCTAGTGAKGCTCGACCGGACCGGGTTATGTGTTGTGAAGCTAGCCACAATAAGGATTAGGCACAATAGTGGAATTTGTGGTTTGCCTTCAAAATAAAAGTACCTCAAAGTGACGCAGATGGTTACACATTGGTGGAATCATGCCAAATATAGACTRGATAAAGTTAAACAAGGTTGGAATGTGAAGCAATGAAATATCAGTCTACTTGTTGACACCCACAGAACACAACTGTGTTGACACCCACAGAACACAAGAGTTTAAGCAAATATTAGCGTTGTAGCTCTTATCGCAGGACTGTGACTGTGTGAAATCACCTCCCCAGTCAGCCTATTGTGTGTACTGACATTCATGTTGCACCGTACATCTTTACCTAAGGATTGGGGATCAATAAAATGGGGTAAGATATTTTTTCCCAATGTCATCCTCAGAGTTATCAGACTCCAAAGCATCCACGCAGTATTGTTTTTTCTCTGGAATAGTGTTCAATACACATAGCTTAACAATAAATGTGGCTCAATTCACAGTTGTTTCAGAGTTCCACAATAATAGTTATGACGCTAATGTTCTTTGGGTGTCACTGAGTAGACTGATACCCCATGTCATTGATCCACAATCCCGAGGTAAGGCTGTACAGTGAAATAAGTACAACCCCAATACAATTCTAAAGTATAWTACATCCAGTGTGATTTCAACAGATTTTTGTCAAATTAACAAATTATTTATATAAACAACATTCCAACCTCATTTAGCATGATCTATTTAATTATGGCATAATTCTACTATTTTTATTAATTTGCATCACTGTCAATGACATACTTTTATTTTGAAGGCTAACCGCAAAGTCCACTATTGTGGCTAGCTTCACATAGATGGGTCTGACCACCAAGAATCAAATAAGGACTGTTTTATAAATTAGKKTTWTTTTATATGACACCTAGCTATATAGTTAGCTAGCTAACTAAAAGCTACTGAAACAGATTGTCATTTGCATCCATGAGCTAGCTAGCTTTTTTTATGACCAGCACTGTAGGTGCGCGAGACAACTTTACCAGCATCATAGCAGACGTAGATGAATCGTTGTGACATATGAAATACGAGTGATAGTGTAATCAATGTGTAATAGCTACATAAAAACTTAATGAACACGTTAAATTATTATGTGATGTGCAGTCCTATTCAGGTCCTGTTTGGTCAACAAGCTTATCTGACACATCAAATAGTGTTATTTTACACGCAAAGATCCAAATGGCGTTCTATAGTATGAGCAATCCTGGTTGAGAATGAAACAACTGAACAACGAAACAGCACAGCAAGTAAGTGAAAGAAATAGGTTTTGTTATGTTTTACTGGTAATGGGGACATGCGTAAATGCCAACAAAATAACTTTTTGGTCAGTGTGGTGTGTGTGTAACCTTTATTTAACTAGCAAGTCAGTTAAGAACAAATTCTTATTTACAATGACGGCCCGGACGACGCTGGGCCAATTGTGCGCTGGGCCATTATGGGACTCCCAACCACGGCCGGATGTRATACAGCCTGGATTCGAACCAGGRACTGTAGTGACGCCTCTTGCACTGAGATACAGTGCCTTAGACCTCTGTGTCCATGTGTGTGTGTGTGTTAACTATTTAACTGTAGTAGAATGCCTAAAAGGCCGCTATTTTTTTTAATAATATCGGTATCGTTTTTTTGGGCAAGGAAAATAATCGTATATCGGGCAAAAATGTAATATCAGCGTATCACTACCTTTAGGTGTTTGTTATTCAAGGAAAGAAACTCAGACGCAGCTTGTAAAGTAGCTCCATAACTTTTAATAAACCCAATCGCTCCTTTTTTTTTTCTTCTTCATTGAATAACATTCACACATTTCTGATACATCTGCTGGGAATTCTCCACCCTCTGCAATAGACCATTCCAATGTGCCTAATAGGCATGGGTGGTATACTGTACACACACACACCATATACCGGGGTATTTGCAAATAGCCACAGCATTGTTTTTCCAATACCTTCAAAACAATTTCGAATATTCAAATAAATGTGAATATTTGTAGATACTTAAGTAATACCTGTAGGCAACTTGTGCAACACGTTAGGAGAAAAAGCAGATTGCGTTCATTTCACCGGTCACTTTTTTCATTATGAAGCTTACGGTAGTCCCCAGTAAATTGGTGTTATTTTACAAGCACACAACTACACGAGACCGGGGCCTTGAGTCACTGTTGTGCAGCACACACCAGGTGATCTAGTTATAGTATGGAATTCACAGTGAAATGTTTGCCAGCAAGATATTAAGCTATAATATAATATTAAGCAACCATTAAGTTAACTGTATAATATGTTCTAAATGCTCCGCAGTTTTGTATTTGGTTTGCATATGTAGTGTTTAGTGTAGAGGTCAACCGATTATGATTTTTCAATGCCGATACCGATACCGATTATTGGAGGACAAAAAAAGCCGATACCGATTAATCGGCCGATTTATAAAAATATAAAAAAGTATATATATATCATACACACACACACATTTTTGTAATAATGACAATTGCAACAATACTGAATGAACAATGAACACTTTTATTTTAACTTAATATAATACATAAATACACACACACGCACACAGCTCTGAAGTGACAATGATACTGAAGAGTCTGCTTAGGAGACAAATACTCTCAACTGTTTGAATAAAAATAGAGTTTAAGTTACCTGTGATGAATGTTGAAAACAATAACCTTAATTTCTATATGCAGGAAATCCTATTTTAATAATGGGCACGGTAAGAATTGACAACCAAAGTGCGAGTCATAATTCCCATGACACCTAGCAAAATCTGAAAAGCGGTTCCTTCATTTATTGCATAGGATATTTTTAGATTCACTTAAAATAAGGTCTGTGTTTCGTGTAGGCTTACATCACCGTGCCAATTTTATAACTGTGTAGATATCCATAGGACAAGGTAACTCTGATCAATATTGGCTAAATATAAGCGAAGATTTAAAAAATTGTAGAGTGGATTTATGAAAATATGTTGACAAACGTTACCTTATCCTAGTGAGATTTACACGGGTATCAAAACGTCRAGGCGGTTTAAGCCTGCACGAAACACAGACCTTATTTGAAGTAGATCAAGACATTCTCTATGGAAGACATGAAYGGTAAAATAACGAAKGAACCCCTTTCAAATTCAGCCGCAAGTTATTACAGGAATTATAACGCGTCGACTATTTCTCTCTAAACCATATACCTTTGACTAATCCGGGAACTATCACCTCGAAAACAAAACGTTTATTCCGTTCCGTATTTTATCTAACGGGTGGCATCCATGAGTCTAAATATTCCTGTTACATTGCACAACCTTCAATGTTGTCATAATTACGTAAAATTCTGGCAAATTAGTTCGCAAAGAGCCAGGCGGCCCAAACTGTTGCATATACCCTGACTCTGCATGCAATGAACGCAAGAGAAATGACACAATTTCACCTGGTTAATATTGCCTGCTAACCTGGATTTATATTAGCTAAATATGCAGGTTTAAAAATATATACTTGTGTATTGATTTTAAGAAAGGCATTGATGTTTATGGTTAAGTACACATTGGAGCAATGACAGTCATTGATTGATTGTTTTTTATAAGATAAGTTTAATGCTAGCTAGCAACTTACCTTAGCTTACAGCATTTACCAACAGGCAGGCTCCTCGTGGAGTGCAATGTAATCAGGTGTTAGAGGATTGGACTAGTTAACTGTAAGGTTGCAAGATTGGATCCCCCGAGCTGACAAGGTTAAAAATCTGTCGTTGTGCCCCTGAACGAGGCAGAACGTTCCTAGGCCGCCATTGAAAATAAGAATGTGTTCTTAACTGACTTGCCTAGTTAAATAAAGATTAAATAAAGGTGTATAAAAAATAAATAAAWAAAAAACGGCAAATCTGCCGTTGGGATTGCAAAAGGTGATGTGTTCCTGGTTCGAGCCCAAGTAGCGGCGAGGAGAGGGATGGAAGCTATACTGTTACACTGGCAATACYAAAGTGCCTATAAGAACATCCAATAGTCAAAGGTATATGAAATACAAATCGTATAGAAAGAAATAGTCCTATAATTCCTATAATAACTACAACCTAAAACCATGTTAAAAGGAACCACCAGTTTTCATGTGTTCTCATTTTCTGAGCAAGGAACATAAACGTTAGCTTTCTTACATGGCACATATTGCACTTTTCCTTTCTTCTCCAACACTTTGTTTTTGCATTATTTAAACCAAATTAAACATGTTTCATTATTTATTTGAGGCTAAATTGATTTTATTGATGTATTATATTAAGTTAAAATAAGTGTTCAATCAGTATTGTTGTAATTGTCATTATTACAAATAAAGATTTTTGTTTTTTTTAAATCGGCCGATTAATCGGTATCGGCTTTATTTGGTCCTCCAATAATCGGTATCAGTATCGGCGTTGAAAAATCATAATCGGTCAACCTCTAATTTCAATGCAGCAATGTAGAAGGAAAAGCTGTGTACATTTGCAAATACTGTGCCAAATCATGTGAAGAATGCAACAAAGATGCAGAATCATCTGGCCAAGTGCATAAAGTTCCCTCAGCGATCACAACAAGCAACCTCTGACAAAAGTCCCTCTACTTCTATTCAAGGTGAAAATGATGAATCAGACACCTTATCGATAGCAACAGCTCATGGTCCTCCTGGAATCAGAAGTTTTTTGGACTCAATGGAGAAATGTAGTCAGAAATGCTGATGAATGTCTTGCTCGAGCTGTGTAGGCAACTGGTTCACGTCTGATGCTCACAGGCAATGTGTATTGGAAGAGATTTCTGAATGTTCTTCCCCCAGCATACACCCCTCCAACCAGACATGCTTTATCTACTCAYTTGCTGGATGCAGAGTTCAAGTGAAGGTCAAGCAAATCATAGAGAAAGCAGACTGTATTCCAATCATCTCTGATGGGTGGTCGAATGTTCGTGGGCAGGGAATAATTAACTACATCATCTCCACCCCTCAACCAGTATTCTACAAGAGCACAGACACAAGGGACAACACACACGTCTCCATATTGCAGATGAGCTGAAGGCAGTCATCAATGACCTTAGACCACAGAAGGTATTTGCACTGGTGACAGACAATGCTGCGAACAGACAATCCTACCTCACATCACACCCATTGGCTGTACTGCTCAAGGACATCATGGCACTGAAAACAATGGATACACTCTACAAGAGAGCCAAGGAAATGGTTAGGTATGTGAAGGGTCATCAAGTTATATCAGCAATCTACCTCACCAAGCAAAGTGAGAAGAATAAGATCCCCACATTGAAGCTGCCCAGCAACACCCGTTGGGGTGGTGTTATCATCATGTTTGACAGTCTCCTGGAGGGGAAGGAGTCTCTCCAAGAAATGGCCATATCACAGTCTGCCGATACGGACAGCCCCATCAAGAGGATAACGTATTTTGTGAGACAGTGGTAAGCAGCCTGAAACTCTTGAAACCTATAGCAGTAGCCATTGCACGGATTGAGGGAGACAATGCCATCCTGTCTGATGTTCAGACTCTGCTTGCAGATGTAAGAGAAGAAATCCGTACTGCCCTGCCCACTTCACTGTTGCTCCAAGCAGAGGAAACTGCAGTTCTGAAATACATCAAAAAGCGTGAGGACTTCTGCCTGAAGCCCATACACGCCRCAGCGTACATGTTGGACCCCAAGTATGCTGGCAAGAGCATCCTGTCTGGTGCATAGATCAACAAAGCCTGTGGTGTCATCACTACTGTGTCTCGCCACCTTGGCCTGGATGAGGGCAAGGTTCTTGGCAGTCTGGCGAAGTACACTTCCAAGCAAGGGCTTTGGGATGGAGATGCAATATGGCAGTCTTGCCAACATATCTCATCAGCCACCTGGTGGAAGGGACTTTGTGGATGTGAGGCTCTTTCCTCTGTTGCCTCCATCATCCTCCAAATCCCACCAACATCAGCCGCCTCAGAGCGCAACTGGTCCTTGTTTGGGAACACACACACACACCAAAGCACGCAACAGGCTGACCAATACAAGGGTTGAAAGATTGGTGACAATCTAGGCAAATTTGAAGCTTTTTGAGCCTGACAACGAGCCATCCTTAACAAGATTTGAAAGTGACTGAAGATGAGGCCTCAGAGTCGGATGTTAAAGAGGTGGACATTGAGGAAGTCCAGAGAGAAGACATGGAAGCGTGAGAAGAAGACAACCAAAGCTTTAGTTTCTAGACTATGATTTTACAGATGTATGTTGAAAATGTTTTTTGGGGAGATGCGATGGATCATTGAGAATCATTCAATATCCCTTTATTTTGTTGTTCAGTGAAATCATCCCATGTGAAGAGTCAACTCATTTAAAGTTCAATTCGTAACTAAATTGTTTTTTAAATTTCTATTGGAAGGATTTAATCATTTGTAATTATCTCTACTTATAAGGCAAAAGGTTTGTTTCTGTCTGCATTTGAAATGGTAAATATATCCAATGCAAAAATCTACATTTAAATGGCATTAATATTAATGTGCATATATTTCCATTAATTCCCATATATTCCCATTAATTCCCATGGAAAGTTTCCAACTCTGAATATTCCCCAAAATRTGCAACTCTAACAGTGCCACGTTAAAAGTCACTGAGCTCTTCAGTAAGGCCATTCTACTGACAATGTTTGTCTATGGAGATTGCATGGCTGTGTGGTTTTATACACCTGTCAGCAACAGGTGTGGCTGAAATAGCTGAAACCATTCATTTGAATGGCTGTCCACATACTTGTATATAGTGTATGACAATCTGGATACCACCAAAGCCCAGTGCTAAGGGCCAAGCAACAACAGTACATAAATAGGCCTGCTATGCCTGCATTGAATGCTTCTTGTTCTTGCCAAGGAGCCAAAATACTTGTGTAGCTCCAGAATCTAGATCAACTGTTGAGAGCAGTGACTCGGTCATAGCCTGTACATAATCCTAATGCCCTGTTGGCATGTTTTCTGAGTCCCAAAAGGCACCCTATTCCYTCAGTAGGTCACTCCTTTGGACGAGGGCCCATAGGGAATAGGGTGCCATTTATGACACAGTTACAACTGACTGACACAGCTTAAGGTGAAAGAGCCTAATGAGCCTAGTWGCTAGTACAACCAAATAAAACATGGCAAACACAGACAGAAAGTAACCCGATGTAACAACATTGGCACGGTGTGAAAACACTGTCTACTTGTAACTATTCCTATAAAGCGGTACACAGCCTATATGTTTGGAACAGAACTCTTCTGATTTTGTGAGGGGCTCTGAAGTTCCTTGAATTCAGAACTTCTGAAACAGGCTCACAGATAACTGTGCTTCCATCTTCTGTAGCCTGACACTTTATAAAGTATAATTTGCTCTTTACTGAAGGTCTGGGTACAACAGGGATGTGGTACAGTTATTATACAGTCAACCATTGTATCAACCTTGTGTAAGGCCTTATTAATTATTATGGTGCTGTATCGTGTTTACATCCTTAATTAGTCAGCTATAGAATGGGATCACCGGTGTGTCACCAATCCCACGTGGTCACACTCAAGCAACACCAAAAGCATTGCAAAACGGCATGTCACGTTGTGGAAGCGTTTCCCTGGGACAGCATATCATATGAAACAACACTGGCAGTGATTAGGCCATATGAGAATGTAAATAGTGCATGTTGAAGCAGACTTTGCACAATCAGTGAGCCCTGAACTACAGAGTACTTGTGTTGTGTAGTTATGAGCAGTAGCTTTACTAAACAAAAATGAACACAATAAGCAACCATTTCAAAATTTTTATGAGTTACAGTTCATAAGGAAATCAGTCAATTTAAATAAATTCATTAGGCACTCATCTATGGATTTTACATGACTGGGAATACAGATATGCAGCTGTTGATCACATATACCTTAAAGGTAGGGTTGCAGATCAGAAAACCAGTCAGTATCTGGTGTAACCACCATTTTCCTCATGCACCGCAACACATCTCCTTCACACACAGTTGATCAGGCTGTTGATTGTGGCCTGTGGAGCGTTGTCCCACTCTTCTTCAATGGCTGTGTGGAGTTGCTAGATATTGGCGGGAAGTGGAACACACTGTCAATGCAGAGCATCGAACATGCTCAATGGGTGGCATGTCTGGTGAGTACGCTGGCCATGGATGAACTGGGACATTTTCAGCTTAAAAGGAATTGTGTACAGATACTTGCGACATGGGAYCGTGCATTATCATGACGTGATGGTGGCAGATTAATGGCACAACAGTGGGGCTCAGGATCTCATCACACTATCGCTGTGTATTCAAAGTGCCATCGATAAAATGCAATTGTGTTCATTGTCTGTAGCTTCGCCTGCCCATACCATAACTCCACCACCACGGGGCACTCCGTTCACATCAGCAAACCGCTTGCCCACACAATGCCATATGTAGTCTGTGGTCGTATGGCCATTTGAACATACTGCCAAATTCTCAAAAATGACATTGAATTAGCTTATGGTATAGAAATGCACATTCAATTCTCTGGCAACAGCTCTGGTGGACATTCCTGCAGTCAGCATGCCAATTGTACACTCCCTCAAATATTGAGACATCTGTGGCATTGTGTTGTGTGACCAGACTRCCCATTTTCGAGTGGCCTTTTGTCCTCAGTATATGCTGCACATGTGTAATGATCATGCTGTTTAATCAGTTTCTTGATATTCCACATCTGTCAGGTGGATGGATTATCTTGGCAAATGAGAAATGCTCACTAACAGGGATGTAAACAAATATGTGTTTGTGATCTTTTATTTCAGCTCATGAAACATGGGACCAACATATTACATGTTGTGTTTATATTTTTGTTCAGTGTAGTTTATTGCCATGTGACAGTAAAACTGAACTCCTTTCTGGAAAATAATATTGTTGTTATTTGGGAATATGAAGTAATGTTTGCCTTAAGATTCTCACACTGTTGTCTATCTACTCAGCTAGCTAAATCATGGGACTAATGTAAAACCGTCAACACCGAAGTCTTTGAAAGTGAACACAACAGACTTTCACAAGTCTTGCGTCCTCCCTAGGGCCAAACAATTCACGTGAGATGGTACCAACCACACCGTCACAGTGACTAAGCAATGGCTGGCTAACTTAGCTAGCTAAGTAAAGGTATGATTAGGTAAAATGGACAATAGGTTACATGTCAGTAACATGTCTCAATTAGCTAGCAAGTTGGATAGATAGGTTCGCAGGGAAACGGATGTTAGAAAGATATAGTTGGTAGTACAACCAACTAACGTTAGGCCTATAGAGTTAAGCATGCTTACAAACAAGATGCAACTAACGTTAGAGGGCTTGCCCGTTATGTATTAACAGTTAGTGTTTCCCTAGCCACTAGCTGAGTTAGCTAACATTAACTAGCGTGCTTAGTCTGTCTTAATGACACAGCAATTGATAGCTAGCACGGCGTTACTATCCGTGTCCATGGTTAACGTTACTCATATCGTGATTTAATACAGCCATTTCGCTTGCAATCCGTCTTGAAATGTTAAAGTTGAGTAGCTGGCTATTGTTCTGGATGGCTAATGTTGGCTAGCTGACTAACTTCGTTAACTTTAGCCAACTAACGTTAACTCAGGGTTTCTTGCCTGGCTAACCTTAATCCTGGGAGCTAAATCCACAAGGCCGAGTCAGTGACAGTGATGCCTACACTGAGCTCAACATAAACCGGTCAAATTGCGAATGTTACCAARCTACTACCGGTACCGTTAGCCCACTTTCTAACGGAAATCTAACTTTAGCTAGACTAGCCGACTAAACCAAATACATGTATAACTTACTCCTTCTGTCTGACTAAACTCCACCATTTGCGATTGAGTTGAGTCGGCTAGTTGCTAACTACATCGGCAAATACCGTTATTTGGCCAATCAAATGTAGTTCGTTCCTCGTTAACCACGTTACTACCTAAAGCTAGTTCAGGGCAGGTGAATGGCAACCAGCTAGCTAGAAAGTCAGACACTTGGGTAAATTCACACTTACGTGGAAAGTTTCCTTGTCCAAAACAAGACACCCGGCCATATCTCTCGAAGCTGGACAGCCCGGCCCAAGTTCCCTTTGATTTGACCCAAAATGTCATTGGATTCTTCGTCTAATATATCCGCATATGGCAGAAGTTTGTTGTAGACGATGTCTTTTTGAGAGACAAATCCTAATGTCCCCGACACGTCTTTTTTCATATTACAATTTCCCAAAATGTCTTTGTTATCTTCTTTGCTTGACAAGTTAGCACGAAGTAGCTAGTTTGTGTCCTTCTATAGCTAGCTACAACAACTTAATGTTTATTTTGTAACATCCTAGCTAGCTAAATATCACAATTTTGCAGTGATATGGCTATATCCGATATATCCGATTCAGCTGAAGATGTTTTCTTGAAAAATTGCTTTGGCACTTAAAAATGATTTATTCTTAGCCAACTACCGAAGCTACATTCATCTGACTTCACRCAAACCGCTCCTCCCCGACCCTTACAGTCATTTCCGCCAGTCTAAAAACAACTTCTTCGGCGGATTGCATTCCATTTAAGGAGCGTACCACGCCACCTACTGTAGTGGAGGCAATTCACTGCCTACCTAAATTAAATTATTTGCGATATAGTACTATACAATTGGGGGAAAGGAACAATTACCCTGCCAACTATTAGCACTCAAAAATATAATAATAAAAAAAAAATACCCATCTCATCCTACTCCAGATGTATGGTCTGGGAGGACAGAACTCTACCACTCAATACCCCCTAAAACTGTTCTGCAGTAAAATCTCGCAACGCCAAGTATTTGTCTGCCGCTGCCACCACAACCTCTTTTCTGTGACTTTCAATCAATTTCTGCAGCACAATTGACAACCATAGCTATGAATGCAAAGAAGCCTACCTTACTGACGCATACAGCATATTCTTCACATCACTCTATTAGTCTCTGCCTATTCACAGGAATCCTCTCAGGATCCCTCACCCTGTACCACTCTTCACTGCTACAGCATACAATACTTTATGTACTACTCTGACCGTGGCAACTTGCCTTTCACCAGACACCTTTGATCTCTAGCCCCACAACTAACTTCCTCCACCGAAACTACTCATTTCAAGCCCTCCTGCACACTTCCCACATCTAGGCCTCACCCTCCTACATACTGCTGCCCATAAATTTGACACCAAATTTAGGAACAAGCACTCCCACAGAGTAACTTACACTTCTTACCTTGACCTTATCAGGCAAAGACTACATCAAAACAGACAGCGTCTTCTCCATTTCCCCACCGGATCTGCGTTGAACCAAACGGCAAGTATCAGACACGGGGAGTCTTCACTTTCAACTGATCTTCAACATTTAATATCAACCCTGTTATCACTCCTTTCAAAAGTGCCCTGCTCCAGAGAGCAAAGCAAGTCACATTTCTTCTATCTAATCGCGTGATCCAGAGCGCCCGCTTCCTCTGGGCTGAATAAACAATAAAACCACCACTAGTCCACTCCTAGTTACTGTCACCAACTCAACCTCTTCTCCACCCAACCTACCAACACAACATATGAGATCTCAAACCAGTGTGCCTTTCACCTAATAGCATACCCTATTCAAAGGCACTGAAATATTTTGTCTTGCCCATTCACCCTCTGAATTGCATACATACACAATCCATGTCTTTAAGGTTGGCGGATCAC
Organism: Salvelinus sp. IW2-2015; assembly: GCF_002910315.2. Lineage (NCBI taxonomy): Eukaryota > Metazoa > Chordata > Actinopteri > Salmoniformes > Salmonidae > Salvelinus > Salvelinus sp. IW2-2015. The sequence goes on along the minus strand of NC_036858.1, from coordinate 71,196,168 downwards.
ATCCAACTTATAGGTGCATACACCGCCACCTACTTTCTGGAGCGTGAGGCCAGTCACAGCCTACCTACATGAAATGCTCTTCATTAGACCTGTTCCTCTAAGTTAAATATAGCCCTAGACACCACCTACACTCCAGTATAAAAACCCAATACCACTACTTTGACCCTATCTGCACCATGCCAATGGCCTGTGAGGACAGGACACCACCCTGTAACACACCCTGTAATTCTTCTGAAGTCAAATCTCATATACATCTCTGCAACTGCCACCACATCTATTTTCTGTGATTTACATTGCTGCAGTACAGTTGTTTACCATTGGTATGAACGCTAAGAAGCCAACCTTACTGAAGCATAAATCTCTCTTTGGCCTATCCCTCTGTTCTGGTACAAATCTACTACTCACTGGAATCCTCTCAGGATTCCTCACCCATCCTCCATTTATAAACTGCCTCAGCATACGACACCTTCTGCACTACTTTGACCACTTCAAGCTGCCTCACTTGCACCAGACACTTTCCGATGCCCTCCTGCACACTTCCATTATCTTGGAATCTCCCTCCTACAAACTGCTGCAGCATGACCATCAACGTTGCACCTGAAACAGTGTATTCAGTACAAAAGCTAAACGGTATAACTGATATAGCCTAACATTACTTTCTTAGGTTGAGACAGACTCAAAACAACTGACGCTTCCCACCAGGTCTGCGATACACCAATGGAAATCACTCCTTTCAATGGTGCCCTGCTCCTAAGAGCAAAGCAAGAAACAGATCTTGACCCAAGTTGCGTGACACAGAGCACCTCTTCCCTCTTATCAGAAGAGACAAACAACTATCACAAGTCCACTACAGGTTACCCTGAAACCACAAATGAATCACCCAAAAGGCAACAGCCCACTTTCAAGGCTTAAACATCCTTCTTTAACCTGTCTCCTCCCCTTCATCTATGCTGATTGAAGTGTATATAACAGATGACATCAATAAGGGATCATAGCTTTCACCTGGATAGTTTGGTACACTCAGTGTATATGGAAGTAGTTTAGTGCCCCMAAAAATTGGTTAAATATGTGTAAATGGTTAGTAGTATGAYCATCTTAAAACAATTCCATATGTTAGCTTAGTAGAACATCCCATGCTTACACTGTGGGGCAGGGGTGTCAAACTCATTCCCTGGATGGCCTAGCATCTGCAGGTTTTTGTTTTTTCCTTTCAATTAAGACCCAGACAACCAGGTGAGTGGGGTTCTTTACTAATTAGTTACCTTAATTCATCACTCAAGTACAAGGGAGGAGCGAAAACCCGCAGACACTCAGCGCTCCGTGGAATGAGTTTGACACGAGCTCTGAGGGGTTGTAGTCAACTGGGTGGGACTTCCAACTTCATTGGTTGATCCCTCCCGGTGACCCTGTTAGAGTCATGTCCAACCGGGTCATCAGGAAGGATCAGCCAATCGTGAAGAAGAAAATTGATTACTTCAAACTAGAGAATTCCTCAAATGGTGCCTGCTGCCCATGCTGTCACAGACTCTATAATGGCACAGATGGAAAGATTAGTCCTCTATCTATCTCTATGAATGCAACACACTTTGAAAGGCGGTGACCAGGGGCGGTTTGGTACTAAACATCGTAGTTTCATAACCTGCTGTGTAAGGTCTCCTAACCAGCTATGAAAATGTCACTTCGGTATCAAAGTGCATGTGCCTGTCATCATGCTTCCCATGGGTGTTCAAGCAGTAAGGCTAACGAAGCCGAATGTAGTCAGTGAAGTGCATCTGTGACAGTCGAAAGACATACAATTTGGTTGTTTTCCAACATAAAGGCTCAGATCAACTTGGCAGTGTTAACATAGATGCTGATGTTTATAAAAGTTTTCACAAATGAATGTCAAAATAAACTTCTCCATACCCTCATCACACACTCACAAACTGAAAACATAACGTGTACAATTCATTGGTTAGAGAGTGGTCTCATATTACTTTTATTTGTATCCCCTGTAAATGGTTCTGTGCTATGTACCAGATTGTAACCATTTATACGATCAGCACACATGCATTTTATTGTTTTCTGACCTCTGTAATCGAGAGGCAATGCTGGAGCCGTGTGATAAGGTAAGCAGTGTTTGCTAGCTGCTAACAAGCTATTTTGGTTAGGTCAAAGATCTGTGGTTAGCTAGGTGCTAATGAAAAATAGTTAGATAACCACCGACTGTAGTTACGTGCACAACACACATCACCTTCCTTACAAGTAAAAAGTAAAACAGCATAGGCTAGCATAATGAATGTTTTGACCTTTTTATTGACATGTTTTTAGTGAGCTAGCCAGCTAGTTAACATTAGCTCATGGTTTGTGTAGTCATACGTTTTCATGTGGGATCATGCTAGCTAGCGTTAGCCCACCTGGGAAGGGATATTATGCTATCTAGTTAATGTTAACTCACCGTTCGTGTAGTCAGACTTGCTAGCTAACGTTAGGCCGGCACCATGGCAAGGATAATTGGTTAGCTAACATGTCACCACTTAGAAAAGTCTGACTACATGAACGGTGAGCTAATGCTAACTAGCTAAATATCACCTGGTGGACTAGTTAGCTACATTAACTAAAGTTGGCTAGCTAGCTCACAAATGACTTGTGGGCTCTAGCCCAAGGCTAGTACTTTTCAGACTGTGCTGGTAGACAATGTGCCAAACTGCCTGACACAGCAGTGACATTTTGCCTTTACAAACATCACATGCCACAGATTTAGGACCTGAATGCTACCCTGGCTAGTAGAAATCGTGGTCTGCTGGCCAGTGTCAAAATCCTTATGTCCACTCCCTGCATGTCAGTACCTTTCAGACGATCCCCCTACCACTGTTGGTCCTCCTCAGTGACATCACGGCGGGGGGTTTTATCTGGAATGCTCAACTAAAAGATTAGGACAGTCTAGGGTACTACTTGCCCGAAGAGATTAAGTATTGCGATGAGCTATACGGCTATACTTATGACTCTAATTCTCAAGAGGAAAGTCCATCCCAGCAGAAATGTCCCATCCACATAGTAGGATTTTAGATGTGTAGATAGACCAAAGCATAGTCTATTTTATTGTTATTATAGTCAAGTCTCTAGGTCATGGTATTTACATATCAATGTTACCATTTTAGTAATCAACATAGCTAGCTAGTAAAATGTACTTTTTTTCTTGTCTTTCTGACGGGCGGCCCGGAAACCCAGTGACAACACTGGGGTCTGCAGCTGCCATTTTCCGTTGGGAAAGAGAAATGGCCCTGTATTTACCTGAAAAGGTAGCTCATCCACCATGGCAGAAGACAAATATCCAGATTATTGATTGGGAAGAACAAACAATGAGACATAAGGATTGGTTGTTGAGGGAACACTTGTCCCATTGTCCAAGGTGGGTTTGTGTAATGATAAACTATTGTAAAGTGGTTGTTCCACTGGATATCATAAGGTGAATGCACCAATTTGTAAGTCGCTCTGGATAAGAGCGTCTGCTAAATGACTTAAATGTAAATGTAAATAAACAATGTATTTTCTGTCCAGATAAAGATGCTGATACAGCATTGAAAAAGACCTACCACTGACTAAATGTCTCTTTGTTTTCCAGTCCAACAGAAGTGCATCCTTCAGACCATCCAGTGCATGGACATCCTGTGCTAGTGTGATCCGAGCACGAGCGTCCAGTTTTGGAGAGACTACAGCACATCGAGCCTGTGGGCTGAAAGGTCAGAAACTCAAATATGTTACAATATTTGGTAAAACATTGAATTTGTACATTTTGATTTTATGTCCACTTTTCCCCATGTTTTAGACATGAGGCACTTGTTTTTCAACAATGTCAGGTACATGCAGGGATGACTGGGGCCTTCAGCAAGTAAAACACAGTGGGAAATAAATAATTTCAACATCAGTGGTAGGTTCTAATTCTCAGAGCAAAAACTCTACGGACACTATTAAAGCTCAAACCAAGTTTATTCTTTCAAGAGGATCAATATAGCTGCATTAGACAAAGACATTGTTTACACGAATCCCCGAGCTGACAAGTTAAAAATCAGTAATTCTGCCCCTGAACAAGGCAGTTAACCCACTGTTCCTAGGCCATCATTGAAAATAAGAATTTGTTCTTACGTAACTGACTTGCCTAGTTAAATAAAAGGTACAATAAAAATAAATAAACAAGCACTGATATTTAACTGTTTCTCATAGGCTGAGTCTCCTCCTACACATCTGAACAAACATTGTATCTTAAGTGCTAGGCAGGAAACTAAGTGATACGGCCATAAACTTTTCTTTCTCTCTTATCGTGACCTGACCTCAACCCCCTTCATCACTAATCCATGGCTCTCTCCCCTTATCAATGCCTGCCACATGTCATCATTTCCCCTGCACATTCCAAGCTTAATTGCACACACTATATACCTTCCTCATACAGATAACCATTAACTTCTGGTGTAGACCCTCTAAACCTAAGCTTTCAATAGGAGACCTGATAATTAACCCTATCCCAAGTTTAGGAGTTAGGACCCAGAATAAAATCAACAGATATCAATTCCCCATAAAGTTTACTACACTGAACAAAAATATAAATGCAACAAAGTGTTGTTCCCATGTTTCATGACCTGAAATAAAAGATCCCAGAAATGTTTCATATGCACCAAAAGCTAATTTCTCTCAAATGTTGTGCACAAATTTGTTTGCGTTTCTCCTTTGCCAAGATAACCCATCCACCTGACAGGTGTGGCATATCATATAAGAAGCTGATTAAACAGCATGATCATTACACATGTGCACAAATGTGCAGTTTTGTCACACAACACAATGCCTCAGATATCTCAAGTTTTGAGGGAGTGTGTAATTGGCATGCTGACTGGAGGAATGTCCACCAGAGCTGTTGCCAGATAATTGAATGATCATTTCTCTACCATTCAGCTGAACAGCTGATGAAAAAGTGGGTTTGCGCGACCAAAATATTTCTGCACAAACTTTCAGAAACCGTCTCAGGGAAGCTCTTCTGCGTGATCGTCGTCCTCACCAGCGTCTTGACCTGACTGCATTGAGGCGTCGTAACAGACTTCAGTGGACAAATGCTCACCTTCGATGGCCACTGGCACGCTGGAGAAGTGTGCTCTTCCAGGATGAATCCCGGATTCAACTGTACTGTGCAGATGGCAGACAGCGTGTATGGCGTGGTTGTGGGCAGAGTGCCCTTTGGTGGTGGTGGGGTTATGGTATGGGCAGGCATGAGCTACGGACAACAAACACAATTGCATTTTATCAATGGCAATTTGAATGGACAGAGATTGTGACGAGACCCTGAGGCCCATTGTCGTGCCATTCATCCGCCCCATCACTTCATGTTTCACTATGATAATTCACTACCCCATGTCGCAAGGATCTGTACACAATTCCTGGACGCTGAAAATGTCCCAGTTCTTCCATGGCCTGCATACTCACAAGACATGTCAGCCATTGAGCATGTTTGGGATGCTCTGGGTTGACGTGTGCGACAGCGTGTTCAGCCATTGAAAAGGAGTGGGACAACAATCAACAGCCTGATCAACTCTATGCGAAGGAGATGTGTTGCACTGCATTAAAATGGTCTTCACGGAGGCTGTAAGACCTTCCCTCGATGTAGAAATCCCTCGACTTCACTACCTCTTCAATGGTAAGGTCCATTGCACCATAGGCACACTTGCCTTCAACCCTTGACCTTGTCTCTTTCTGAATACAATGTAAAAAAAAAAAAAAACATTTTCAACAATATGGTCCCATTCTGTGTGCAGCGTTGTCTCTTTCTGAAGACAATGTAACAAAAAATAAATGTTTTCAGCAATATGGTCCCATGTGGAGCAGTCAGTGAGGAAGGCCTCAAAACGCCTGCACTTTGACTGTTCTTGCCAGAAATAGCCTACCCACTGAAGTTCTGGTCAAAGTCTATACTACACTGGTCAGCCCTTCTCTGGAATATGGTGGAGTGCTGTTAGTTGGATGCAGAGGAGGGCCTTGAGGATCCTCTCCAGTGGCAGAGCAGTCCAACCACAGCTCCCCTCACTGCACAGCAGGGCCTTGAGGATCCTCTCCAGTGGCAGAGCAGTCCAACCACAGCTCCCCTCACTGCAGAGGAGGGCCTTGAGGATCCTCTCCAGGGCAGAGCAGTCCAACCACAGCTCCCCTCACTGCAGAGGAGGGCCTTGAGGATCCTCTCCAGAGGCAGAGCAGTCCAACCACAGCTCCCTCACTGAGAGGAGGGCCTTGAGGATCCTCTCCAGAGGCAGAGCAGTCCAACCACAGCTCCCCTCACTGCAGAGCAGGGCCTTGAGGATCCTCTCCAGAGGCGGAGCAGTCCAACCACAGCTCCCCTCACTGCAGAGCAGGGCCTTGAGGATCCTCTCCAGAGGTGGAGCAGTCCAACCACCGCTCCCCTCACTGCAGAGGAGGGCCTTGAGAAACCTCTCCAGAGGCGGAGCAGTCCAACCACAGCTCCCCTCACTGCAGAGCAGGCGAGAGCAGGCTGCAGTGCACCTAGTGAAGGATATCACATTTTAATATTTCCATCATGATATGTCCTATAATGTTTCAACTGTTCTGTATTCTATTCGTGTCACGTATTATGTGTTATGTACTTTAAATGAGTGTTTTGCAATTATTAGTAATGTAAATTCTGCATTTCGTCAGTTTTATCTGTGGAAGAATAAAACTCATTCTGTGTGCAATGTTCTCTCGTTCTGAAGACAATGTAACAAAAAATAAACATTTTCAACAATATGGTTCCATTCTGTGTGCAACGTTGTCTCTATATAAATTATTTTATCTTTCTTCTCTCTGTGTTTTATAATTTTCCTTCAATTCCAAGAGGCTGAATGTATCGCACAGGAGAAAGCATCCGAGCAAGTGAAACAGCGCCCCCCTGTCCTGTCTCTCTATGTGTAGGTCATCTATCTGATGCTGTCAGGCCCAAACGAGTATGACATTGTTGCCGCCTAGAACATTGAAGGCAAGGGAAGCCAGCGAGCATCTGGCCTCCCTTGACAAAAAAATATAACAAATTAGCCAATCAGCGTTGAGCCAAACTGAGCGAGCTCAACTGTGAATGGTCCACCAAAAAAAAGTGTGAAGGGGAGCCAGCTTGAATTTGGCGTCACTCCTATCAAATCCCATTGAGAGCATACGTTATTGACAGAAAAACTTGAATTGTTGCATCTCGTTGTGTTATTGTCCTCCGGTGTCTAGCTAGCCAGCTAACTAAAATTGTCCCTTTCCTAACTTAGCCATGGATGGAGATAAGGATTTGGACTTGTGGTTTTACTTAATTCTCCATACTGGCCAATGATTATAACGGCAATTTGGATCCAACCACTAATTCATGCATTGTTGTGCCCCTGGCCTGGAAGTTGTGTAGCTAGATGTAGAAAGATAACCTAGCTAACGTTACCCATGAATGGAAGTTAGGCTAGCGAGCAAGCATTTTAGCCAGGTAGCCTAGGACAACAAAAATGTAACGTGTACTATGACAGAGTGATAGACCATTTCGTAAACATGAAAGAGAAGATGGCATTGGCGTGTTCTACAAGTAGGGTGAGTCTACTTGCATGCACAGACACACACACACACACACACACACACACAGAAATCAGAACCATGGACAGACATCATTTTTAGCTTACATTGATTGGACTAAATTGTTTTGATATCTTTTAGTTGTATTAGACTAAGCAGAGGTGATTAGATGATGTTGACGTTGAAATAGTGGAGGCAGGTAACGCTCTGTGGTTCYAAATCAATAGTTAGTATAGTGGTCCAAAAATGACAAAAACATTAACTTACTTGACCATGCTGTAGGTCATGTACCTGTCTGTTACTGTACATGCAATATGCTTTGTGGACTTCACTGGACAGAGGTTGCTATCTGATAAAACAAAGGTTGGTTGAATTTATTCTGCCACTGTGTCTAATTATTGTCTCTGCCATAGGCCTATATATCACAGTGATTAGGCATATGAACTAACGGGTTATAGAGCAAACAATGTAATTATCACAACTAAAACACTCTGAGCCACATGTGACTCCAGTACTGACCTCAGTTCTCACCACTGTCTGAATGGAGCCTCACCCCTTTAACAAGTACAAAATGGTCATATTAGATTGTGATGTTATGAAAAAAAAAAATACCTTCCTCCTACAGATAAACATTAACTTCTGGTTAATTAGATTCTAGATTATATCCATACTTTATTTATATTTTTGACAACTTTTACTTCACTACATTCGTAAAGAAAATAATGTACTTCTTACTCCATACATTTTCCCTGAAACCCAAAAGTATGTCACATTTTGAATACTTAACAGGACAGGAAAATTGTCAAATTCACACCCTTATCAAGAGAACCACACTGACCTTACCTACTGCCTCTGATCTGGCGGACTCACTAAACACACATGCTTCATTTGTAAATGAGGTCTGAGTGTTGGAGTGTACCTCTGGCTATCCGCAAATTWAAAAAAACAAGAAAATGGTGCTGTCTGGTCTTCTTAATAAGTCATTTGAAATAATTTATACTTTTGATACTTAAGTATATTTTAGCAATTACATTTACTTTTGATACTTAAACATTTTTAAAACCAAATACTTTTACTCAATAAATATTTTACTGGGTGACTTCCACTTTTACTTGAGTCATTTTCTATTAAGGTATTTTTACTTTTACTCAAATATGACAATTGGGTACTTTTTCCACCACAGATTTTTTTTTACACATTAACCTAATAAAAACTGTTCTGTATGAATGAGGTTTGTGCAGTAGGTCTAATACATTATCACAACCTATTGGCTATGTGCCTGGCCTGCCAATATTGTTCATTTCAGGCCATGTTATATTTCAACACTCAAGCTTTGATAACAAAAGAGATCAGTTGGTGTAGCACTTGCAAGGTACAGCTGAGCATAAATTGAAATAATTAGCTTTTTTATTTTACAGGACTGATGGTACCTGCAACTGATGGTCATGGTGCTTTCAAGACTGGGAACTCGGATAAAACTAGGTCAAATCACGACGTTGGTGAACTTCAGGTCCGGAAAGTTAGAGCTCTAGAAAGATGCCAGAGTTTCCGAGTTGGATGACTGTTCAAAACTATTTTTCCCAGTCGGATCTCGTTTTTTTTTTCGAGGTCCCAGTTGTCTTGAACGCAGTGGAGTCAGAACACTGAATTCGTCTCAGCTGGGGGAGAGAGAGAGCAGCAGATTGTCCGCCTCTCAAGGTCCCTGCTCTCCCCGTCCTTTCCTCCGGTGAGACTGACCAGAGCGAGGGGACAGTCTTCCATCTGATGGCGAAACTCGAGTTGAAACGCACAAATGCATGTTGTTCCTATGACCAGAGAAAGTAAAATAGAACAGGGCAGCACGGCTGACCCTTAAATGCACATTTAATTTATTTTGACCTTTATTTAACTAGGCAAGTCGGTTAAGAACAAATTCTTATTTACAATGACGGCCTACATGGGGAGCTAACAATGATATGCATGTAAATCTCTCATGGCTCAAAGTGGAGGAGAGATTGACTTCATCACTACTTTTTTTTGTCAAAAGTGTTGACATGCTGAATGCACCGAGCTGTCTGTTTTAACTACTAGCACACAGAAACGGAAACCTATACATACCCCACAAGACATGCCACCAGAGGTCTCTTCACAATCCCCAAGTCCAGAACAGACTATGGGAGGCAGTACTACAAATAGAGCCATGACTATATGGAACTCCATTCCACATCAGGTAACTGATGCAAGCAGTAGAATCAGATTTGAAAAACCCCGATAAAAATACACCTTATGGAACAGGGGGGACTTTGAAGAGACACACAGGTACAGGCACACACATACGCGCACAAACGCTAGCACTCTACCCACACGTACATTGAAACAACGTTGTATGGTGGTATTATACATTTTGTATTGTAGATATGTAGTGGTGTAATAATGTTATATGATGCACTGTTTTATCTTTTGTTTTATATTTAATGTAAGTGCCTTAATGTGTTGGCAGGAACTAATGGGGATCCCTAATAAATACAAAATATTCCTCGGCATTAAAATAGACCAAACGAGGTGCTAATAATAATTAAAACACAGGGCTATCGATACACTTGGCTACTAATTAATTGCAGCTGCAGTGCGATTAGAAGTAGAGAGAAGCGCATTTTATGTTTTGTAATAGTGTTGACAGTGCTGAATAAAAGTTTGACTCACTTATAAAAACAGCAGCTCTTTGACAGTCTCCCTCTGGTCATAGTTTAAAAAGTTATTAAATCTCATGTATGCTAGTAACGTAAACTCACCCCATTAACTCACTTATAAAAACAGCAGCTCTTTGACAGTCTCCCTCTGGTCATAGTTTAAAAAGTTATTAAATCTCATGTATGCTAGTAACGTAAACTCACCCCATTCCCTACAAATGTGCGCATCCGCAACATTCAAACGAGGCTACAAAGAAAACTGATGGGACTGTAGCGACTGTGTTGACTTCAAAATCGGGGGTGTGAACTAGGTTTCTATTCAAGCGTTGATCGACATGGTAATGACTCTATAGTATTGGAGAAAAGTTGAAAAAACGGACCCTCCGTTACATTGTGACGTGTCATAAAGCATAAGGCAACTATTTCTGTCTTACAATCTTTCTCCACCAGGTGTAGCACTTTTCTCTTCGTTTAAAAACAAGAAATGGACAGTGACGGTGGTAAGGGGGGATACCTAGTCATTTTTTGCGTCATCATTGCATGCGATCATCTTTCTCAAAGCCGCTGTTTACTTCTAAGATCACTTTAGCACCGCCCTAAAAACCCGATTCAAATTCGACGCAAACCTTCAAATAGGTATGTAATGACACATTATATAAACTCTTTATAGTGTTTTATTTACATTTTAGAGGCGATAAGGTGATAAGTTGGACAGATCGACTTTTTAAAAAGACCCGACGGGGCTCTTTACCTGCTTGAATTATGCAGAAACGGGCAGCGTTTAGGTCATGTAATTGATTCTGTAGGAAAGGGGCGAAATTGTGCTTTACAATGGTATTGACATTACAGTTGATCTGGAAGTATTACGTTTTTGGGGCGCTAAAATAAGGGCAATTGTACGGACCAAGGCGATGTACGAGTTTACGTGAGTTTACGTTATCAAACAATGCTGTAGCCGGGGTCGTGGAAGCTGTAGGTAGGCATTTGAGCTATTCGATTGGCCAGAACAGTAGGCACACTTGATTTAGCCACAGATCTCCAGGTYCGCCGGGTACGCGGAGTTTGTCGTTTCAGACAAATTAAATGGTTGAAAATGGGAACACTTTGCCTACCAGGTGCAGCAGGGCTTCTGAATCAGGAGCACCTACCGTCAACAGCGCAACACACAAACATAATCATTGGATTTTCTACAGAAATGTTTGGTGATTGACTAGGAATGCCTTGGAGATCACGATGAACGGTTGGTGACCACTGGTATAAAGCATACCTGACCCATTCAAGGCAAGAGCACCTCTGGAGCAGGGTTCCATTCAAAGGTGTGATAACATTGGTGGCATTAAATGTTGAAGAGGCTCAGATTAGTACAGAAAGTGTTGTATGCTGAAGCAGTGAAAAGTGGTAGAGGAAGATGTGTACAGGGTGAGGGATCCTGACAGGATTCCTGTGAGTAGGCAGATACTAATAGAGAGTGATGGGAAGAATATGTGCTTCAGTGAGGTGGGTTTCTTAGTATTCATAGCCATGGTTGTCAACTGTACTGCAGAAATGGAATGTACAGTAAGTCACAGAAAATGTGAGGTCTGCAGCTGCAGAGAAGTATTTGGGATTGCAAGGTTTTACTGCTTTTAGTGTTCTGTCCTCCCAGACCGTTAGCCTGGAGTAGGATTAGATAGGATAAATGAGTGGAATGGGGTGTTTTGTTGTTGTGAGGACTAATAGTTGGCAGGGTAATTTTGTAGTACCTGAATTGAATGTAGGTAGGCCGTGACTGGCCTCACATGCGGTCAGCAATCTCAAAGAAGAAAGAAGAAGACGGGAAGCGCACTAAAAACTATGCACGTGACAACATTACCACCTGGTGGTAGATGCAATAACTGCTCTTTTACAAGTCAAGACAACCATCTGCTGTTGTTCAATTCAAGGGGATTTATTGGCATGGGAAACATATGTAAACATTGCCAAAGCAAGTGAAGTAGATAATATACAAAAGTGAAATAAACAATAAAAATGAACGGTAACATTACACTCACTGAAGTTCCAAAATAATAAAGACATTGCAAACGCATACTATGTATATATACAGTGTTGTAACCATGTGCAAATGGTTAAAGTACACAAGGGAAAATAAATAAACATAAATATGGGTTGTATTTACAATGGTGTTTGTTCTTCACTGGTTGCCCTTTTCTTGTGGCAACAGGTCACAACTCTTGCTGCTGTGATGGCACACTGTGGTATTTCAGCCAGTAGATATGGGAGTTGATCAAAATCGGGTTTGTTTTCGAAATCTTTGTGGATCTGTGTAATCTGAGGGAAATATGTCTCTAATATGGTCAGACGCTAATATGCTCTCCCTTGCGTCCAGGCAACCCTCCTCAAAGATTGGTAGTAGGCTGGTTGCTAGTAGGTGATGTTAGCAATTAACTATAGCTAGGTAGCTAGCTTGCTAGAGATTAAATGAACATGAAGTTGTTTTAAGGTGGGTGACTATGTTGCTGAATAACTTCTTCGGGTAGAATACGACTGTACCACAAATTATTAGTTTACAGGGCAAGTGGTCTGTGCGGAGGGTTGCCCAACTAGCTAGTAGTTTACCCTAGAGAGGCTAGGGTTACTACACAAAGTGCAGCTACTACAACAATAATATAGTACCTGTTCCTATTTGGGTTACCAATACAGTTTGTATTGGGTTATTAGCCCTAGCTATGCAGTTATTTCAATGTCTGATGATTTCTTTATTGTTGCTCTGTTCAAAGAGTAGCTACATGTAAAGCCATCCCCATGGATGCCTGCTGTCCCTGTCACTGTGCCTCACCATTACACAGACACACACTGGGATTTGATACCAGCAAATACCCTTCAGGCGCTCCTCAGTGGCTTCCCACCTTTGTGTGTAAAGAGGTCGGCTTCTTCAATCATTGCATCACCTGACTCCACCACACTCCAATGCATTTCCTCCGGCCTGCAGGCCCTTTGACTGACAGGTCACCATGGAGACATTTCTGCCATGGAGTTTGGGACAGGTAGAGTCCTGCTCTGCTCTACCTCTGCAGATTATGTCATAGTCTGAGACATCCAGGGCTGCTACAGGAGAACCAAGGAGGGTGAGGATCTCTGCTACGTAGCTGTATGGAAATGCAGTATATTAAAATAAAACATTAAAAAAAGACAGCTCAGTTAGTTTGTTTTCAGGTGTTGTTGCGTCTGATACAGTTATTGGGACTACAAGGCAATGTAATCCATCTGTCATTTTGTCCCTGTGATRAACGAGTGGCTGCATGCTCAGGGGACAAAGTATACATACTCAACTCCAAGTTAGGTACAGGATGCTGAATATGTACTCTTCCAGTCAAATTCAACCCTTAGTGTTTGTGTGATGTTTTTATAACTTTTTGTAAGATGATGACAAAGGAATGGACAATAAAGTTATCTTCTTTCTCTTCTTTCATACATTGTCTGTTTGACTCTGACCTCCAGATAGAGGAAGTGTTGGCTGGCTAGCCACATGGGACCTTTGGCAGCAGCAGACTTCTGCCCATGGGATGAAGACATCCTGGTGTGCATATCAGAGGACCGCATATTTAAGGTACAGCGATGTTATTCACTCACCAGTAAAATAACCCAGCTTCAGTTGTTTTAACTCATTTTTTTGCATCCCTTATGAAGGCTACACTAGCTTTCTACTACAAATGATAGGACTGCTAGTCAGTCAGCTGTATCTTTTTACTACAAATGATAGGACTGCTAGTCAGTCAGCTATATCTTTTTACTACAAATGATAGCACTACCAGTCAGTCAGCTGTAGCTGTCTACTACAAATGATAGGACTACCAGTCTGTCAGCTGAAGTTGTCTACTACAAATGATAGGACTACCAGTCTGTCAGCTGTAGCTGTCTACTACAAATGATAGGACTACCAGTCTGTCAGCTGTAGATTGCATAATTTCACATGTGTGGGATTGTCTGTGTATTATTCCAAGAGAGACTGTTGTCTAAAGGAGGAGTTTTTAAATGTTTACAAATTTTCTAAAGTTTTGGGGTTTAAAAACAGAATATTCTCTATCAGTGTGCTGTATGGTGAGGTAGTTCTCTATCAGTGTGCTGTATTGTCAGGTAGTTCTCTATCAGTGTGCTTATGTACAGGTTATTCTCTATCGTGTGCTGTATCTGTGAGTAGGTTCGCTATCAGTGTGCTGTATGTGAGCTGTAGTCTCTTCAGTGTCTTATGGTCAGGTAGTTCTGCTATCAGTGTGCTGTATTGTCAGGTAGTTCTCTATCAGTGTGCTGTATGGTGAGGTAGTTCTCTATCAGTGTGCTGTAGTTGAGGTAGTTCTCTATCAGGTGCTGTCAGGTAGGTGTTATCTCAGTGTGCTGTATGGTAGGTAGTTCTCTATCAGTGTGCTTGTATTGTTCAGGTAGTTCTCTATCAGTGTGCTGTATTGTCAGGTAGTCTCTATCAGTGTGCTGTTTGTCAGTAGTTCTCTATCAGTGTGCTGTATGGTGAGTGAGTTCTCTATCAGTGTGCTGTATGTGGTAGTTGTTACGTTCTGATGGTAGGTAGTTCTCTATCAGTGTGCTGTATGTGTAGTCCTATCAGTGTGCTGTATTTGTCAGGTAGTTCTCTATCAGGGTGCTGTATGTCAGGTAGTTCTCTATCAGTGTGCTGTATTGTCAGGTAGTTCTCTATCAGTGTGCTGTATGGTAGGTAGTTCTCTATCAGTGTGCTGTATGTAGGTAGTTCTCTATCAGTGTGCTGTATTGTCAGGTAGTTCTCTATTCAGTGTGCTGTATGGTCAGGTAAGCTATGTGGAGACACCAGTTTGAGGACATTTGGTTGAATATTTAGTAAATAATACTTAGTGGCATGTTAACTGTATGTCTCTTCCTCTGTTCCGCTCCATTACTCAGTGTGTTCCGCTCCATTACTCAGTGTGTTCCCTCTCCATTACTCAGTGTGTTCCTCTCCATTACTCAGTGTGTTCCTCTCCATTACTCAGTGTTCCTCTCATTACTCAGTGTGTTCCTCTCCCTTACTCAGTGTGTTCCTCTCCATACTCAGTGTCTCCCTCCATTACTCAGTGTGTTCCTCTCCATTACTCAGTGTGTTTCCTCTCCATTACTCAGTGTGTTTCCTCTCATTATTCAGTGTTTCCTCTCCATTACTCAGTGTGTTCCCGCTCCATTACTCAGTGTGTTCCTCTCCATTACTCAGTGTGTTCCGCTCCATTACTCAGTGTGTTCCGCTCCCTTACTCAGTGTGTTCCTCTCCATTACTCAGTGTGTTCCTCTCCATTACTCAGTGTGTTCCTCTCCATTATTCAGTGTGTTCCTCTCCATTACTCAGTGTGTTCCGCTCCATTATTCAGTGTGTTCCTCTCCATTACTCAGTGTGTTCCTCTACATTACTCTGTGTGTTCCTCTTGGAAAAGAGCAGGCAGCTGGTCACTGGTTCTGCTGATGGACAGGTTGGTGGGACACACACCAGAGGAGGCTGCTGGGATGAGCTATTGGAGGATGGGCTCATTGTAATGGCTGCAATGGAATAAATGGAATGGTATCAAACACATCAAATATATGGAAACCACATGTTTGACTCCCTTCCATCAATTCCATTCCAGACATTACAATGAGCTCATCCTCCTATAGCTCCTCCCACCAGCCTTCTTTGACACACACATATACACACACAAACACACACACATATATATATACACACACACACACACACACACATACACACACACTCTCTTCCTGTGGACCACATATGTAATTTGGTGACCAGACTGGACCTTCACAAGGTGCATCAACGACACCAAAGGCACCTGTACACAGTGGCCCCACAGACTGGTGGTGTAGTAGGGTAGGCAAGATAGTACAGTAGTTATGGAGGGGATTTGTTGGTTTCCTGTGATGTGTTTTAGCCAAATCCACATTTCCATTTTCACATAACGTTTGGAACTTGAACTTATTTCCCATATTTTATCTCCCTTTATGTGTATCAGACAAAAGGCTTAAATATGAACGTTTTTTTCCTTACATTTTACCACTAGTTGGAATCAGAACACTTTGAGTTATGTTCTGTAGTGGGTTTGGGGGTGTATAAAAGTCCTTATGCTGTGTCTGACTGTTGGAGGTTTGGGGTTATATTGTAATATGCTGTGTCTGACTGTGCACCCAGTTACTCAATAGCCATATGTCATATTCATTACCTCAAGCACCCGTTCTTTTTTTCTCCACAGTTGGGAGAGCGCAATGGGACAAGGGAATATATGCTCATCACAGGAGGCTACCTGGCAGCAGAGGTAAAGAGGGGTTCCAAATGGGGTTTCCTTGCAGGGTCCATGTGTAACCGATGTGAAATGGCTAGCTAGTTAGCGGTGGTGCGCGCTAATAGCTTTTTTTTCGGTGACGTCACTCACTCTGAGACCTTGAAGTAGTTGTTCCCCTTGTGCTGCCAGGGCCGCGGCCTTTGTGGAGCGATGAGTAACGATGCTTCGATGGTGACTGTTGTCAATGTGTGCAGAGGGTCCCTGGTTCAATTCCAGGTAGAGGAGAGGGGCGAAAGCTATACTGTTACACATGTACTATAGATAAAAGTCCTTAATGCAACACATTTCCTTATTAATCCCTTGACACATCACTTGTTTAACCCTTTGTTTGCTTATTACAGTCTATTTTACTTGTGTAGATGTTTTATGCATTTGCAGTCTACAGTGCATTCGGAAAGTATTTAGACCCTTGACTTTTCCCACATTTGTTGTTACAGCCTTATTCTAAATTGATTAAATAAAACATCCCTCATCAATCTACACACAATACCCTATAATGACAAAGTGAAAACAGGTTTTTAGAAATGTTTATAATGTATACAAAAGTAAACAGAAATACCTTATTTACATAGTATTCAGAACCTTTCTATGAGATTCACAAATTGAGCTGAGGAGCATCTTGTTTCCTTGATCATCTTGAGTGTTTCTAAACTCAGCAAAAACAGAAACGTCATCTCACTGTCAACTGTGTTTATTTTCAGCTAATTTAACATGTGTAAATATTTGTATGACATAACAAGATTCACAACTGAGACATAAACTGAACAAGTTCCACAGACATGTGACTAACAGAAATTGAATAGTGTGTCCCGAACAAAGGGGAGGGGGGTCAAAATCAAAATGAACAGTCAGATCTGGTGTGCACCAGCTGCATTAAGTACTTCAGTGCATCTCTCCTCATGGTCTGCCAGTTCTTGCTCTGAGATGTTACCCCACTCTTCCACCAAGGCACCTGCAAGTTCCGAACATTTCTGGGGAATGGCCTACCTCACCCTCCGACCAACAGTCCCAGACGTGCTCAAAGGGATTGAGATCCGGGCTCTCTTCTCAGCCTATTGCGGACAGTCTGAGCACTGATGGAGGGATTGTGCGTTCCTGTGTAACTCGGGCAGTTGTTGTTGCCATCCTGTACCTGTCCGCAGGT
>NC_036858.1:71161670-71178447 GCF_002910315.2 Salvelinus sp. IW2-2015 | reverse complement strand
GCTAATTTTTTCCAGTGACGTACTCACTCTGAGACCTTAAGTAGTTGTTCCCCTTGTGCTGCCAGGGCCGCGGCCTTGTGGAGCGATGAGTAACGATGCTTCGATTGTACTGTTGTCAATGTGTGCAAGGGTCCTGTTCAATTCCAGGTAGAGGAAGGGGCGAAAGCTATACTGTTACACATGTACTATAGATAAAAGTCCTTAATGCAACACATTTCCTTATTAATCCTTGACACATCACTTGTTTAACCCTTTGTTTGCTTATTACAGTCTATTTTACTTGTGTAGATGTTTATGCATTTCAGTCTACAGTGCATTCGCGAAAGTATTTAGACCCTTGACTTTTCCCACATTTTGTTGTTACAGCCTTATTCTAAAATTGATTAAATAAAACATTTCCCTCATCAATCTACACACAATACCCTATAATGACAAAGTGAAAACAGGTTTTAGAAATGTTTATAAATGTATACAAAATGTAAACAGAAATACCTTATTTACATAGGTATTCAGAACTTTGCTATGAGATTCAAATTGAGCTGAGAGCATCTTGTTTCCATTGATCAACTTCCTGCATTGACAGATACGAAGATTACAATGAACATATCCTTGAGGTTTTCTAAACTCAGCAAAAACAGAAACGTCATCTCACTGTCAACTGTGTTTATTTTCAGCTAATTTAACATGTGTAAATATTGTATGAACATAACAAGATTCACAACTGAGACATAAACTGAACAAGTTCCACAGACATGTGACTAACAGAAATTGAATAGTGTGTCCCTGAACAAAGGGAGGGGGGTCAAAATCAAAATGAACAGTCAGTATCTTGTTGGCACCAGCTGCATTAAGTACTGCAGTGCATCTCCTCCTCATGGTCTGCCAGTTCTTGCTCTGAGATGTTACCCCACTCTTCCACCAAGGCACCTGCAAGTTCCCGAACATTTCTGGGGGAATGCCCTAGCCCTCACCCTCCGATCCAACAGTCCCAGACGTGCTCAAAGGATTGAGATCCGGGCTCTCTCTCTCAGCCTATTGCGACAGTCTGAGCACTGATGGAGGATTGTGCGTTCCTGTGTAACTCGGGCAGTTGTTGTTGCCATCCTGTACCTGTCCCGCAGTGGATGTCGATGTACCAATCCTGTGCAGGTGTTTTACACTGGTCTTCCACTGCTGAGACGATCAGCTGTCCTCCTGTCTCCCTGTAGCGCTGTCTTAGGCGTCTCACAGTATGGACATTGCAATTTATTGCCCTGGCCAATCTGCAGTCTTCATGCCTCCTTGCAGCATGCCTAAGCATTTCACGCAGATGAGCAGGGACACTGGCATCTTTCTTTTTGCGGTTTTCAGAGTCAGTAGAAAGCCTCTTTGGTGTCCTAATTTTCATAACTGTGACTTTAGTCGCCTTACCGTCTGTAAGCTGTTAGTGTCTTAACGACCGTTCCACAGGTGCATGTCATTAATTGTTCATGTTCATTGAACAAAGCATGGAACAGTGTTTAAACCCTTTACAATGAAGATCTGTGAAGTTATTTGGATTTTTACGAATTATCTTTGAAAGATAGGTCCTGAAAAAAGGGACGTTTCTTTTTTTTCTGAGTTTACAACTTGATTGGAGTCCACCTGTGGTAAATTCAATTGATTGGACATGATTTGGAAAGGCACACACTTTTATGTAAGGTCCCACAGTTGACAGTGCATGTCTGAGCAAAAACCATGCATGAGGTGGAAGAGATTGTTATTAGAGCTCGAGACAGGATTGTGTCAAGGCTCAGATCTGGGAAGCCAGTTGACCATGTGGTACGTAAGAAGTGCCCATTCAAGCCAATCCAACTTGTGGAGGTGCTTCAGGAAGCATGGGGTGAAATCTCTCTAGATTACCTCAACAAATTGACAACTAGAATGCCTAAGGTCTACAAGCCAATTGCTGCAAATTAAGGATTCTTTGACGAAAGCATAGTTTGAAGGACACAATTATTATTTCAATTAAAAATCATTATTTATAACCTGTCAGCATCTTGACTATATTCCTATTCATTTTGCAACTCATTTCATGTATGTTTTCATGTAAAACAAGAGACATTTCTAAGTGACCCCAAACGTTTGAACGGTAGTGTGTATATACACTGCTCAAAAAAAATAAAGGAACACTTAACAACACAATGTAACTCCAAGTCAATCACACTTCTGTGAAATCAAACTGTCCACTTAGAAGCAACACTGATTGACAATAAATTTTGTGGAAACGTTCTGCTGCCTGCAACATCTTCCAGCATGACCGTTTGGCGTGGTCATCATGGTGTGGGTGCATTTCTTTGTGGCCGCACAGCCCTCCATGTGCTCGCCAGAGGTAGCCTGACTGCCATTAGGTACCAGATGAGATCCTCAGACCCCTTGTGAGACCATATGCTGACACATGCACATTTGTGCCTGCTGGAGGTCATTTTGCATGGCTCGGCAGTGTCCTCCTTGCACAAAGCGGAGGTAGCGGTCCTGCTGCTGGGTTGTTCCTCCTACGGCCTCCTCCACGTCTCCTATGTACTGGCCTGTCTCCTGGTAGCGCCTCCATGCTCTGGACACTACGCTGACAGACACAGCAAACCTTCTTGCCACAGCTCGCATTGATGTGCCATCCTGGATGAGCTGCACTACCTGAGCCATTGTGTGGGTTGTAGACTCCGTCTCATGCTACCACTAGAGTGAAAGCACCGCCAGCATTCAAAAGTGACCAAAACATCAGCCAGGAAGCATAGGAACTGAGAAGTGGTCTGTGTCACCACCTGCAGAACCACTCCTTTATTGGGGTCTTGCTAATTGCCTATAAATTTCCACCTTTTGTCTATTCCATTTGCACAACAGCATGTGAAATTTATTGTCAATCAATCTTGCTTCCTAAGTGGACAGTTGATTTCACAGAAGTGTGATTGACTTGGAGTTACATTGTGTTGTAAGTGTTCCCTTTATTTTTTGAGCAGTATATATATATATATATATATATTATAATTTTTTATTTTTTTTGAGAGCTGTGCATCCTCCGAAACACAACCCAGCTGAGCCGCACTGCTTCTTGACACAATGCCAGCTTAACCCGGAAGCCAGCCGCACCAATGTGTCGGAGGAAACACCGTACACCTGGCGACCGTGTCAGCGTGCATTGTGCCTTGCCCGCCACAGGAGTCGCTAGAGTTCGATGGGACAAGAACATCCCTGCCGGCCAAACCCTCCCCTAACCCGGACAATGCTGGGCCAATTGTGCGCCGCCCGATGGGTCTCCCGGTTGTGGCCAGCTGCGACAGAGCCTGGACTCGAATCAGGATCTCTAGTGGCACAGCTGGCACTGCAGGAGGCCTCGTCACATTTCATTTTTAATACATTTGCAAAGTTTTCTAAAAAACMGTTTTTGCTTTGTCATTATGGGTGTAAATTGATGAGAAAAAAAATCATCAATTTTAGAAAAAGGCTCACGTAACAAAATGTGGGAAAAGTCAAGGGGTCTGAATACTTTCTGAATGCACTGTATAGTGTATCTAAACATATCAAATAGTATTATTGCCCACTACAAGTGTACTAGGCCTGTGTTTTTGCTACACCTTAATAGTTTCCTTATTTCTGTTTGTCAGGCTTAGTGTTGAGTGATGGTGGGTGTTTATATTTGAGTTATTGATTGAGATTAAAAGTGACTCATATTCTGCCCCTTTCAGCTGGTGACCTGTCTACTGTGATAGATTTCAGTCAGTCAACCAGTCAGGGTACTACTGTGTTTCGGACAGACAGACCAACAGGCAKACAGACAGACAAGCAGGCATGCAGACAGACCAAATGACGGACAGACAGACAGACAGATAGGCAGGCAGTAGTCTTTCACATTCAGCCCTTCTGCTTCTCTCCTAGTATTCTTCATTTCTCACAAGGCGAGACCCAGATGCAGACACGGGAAGCAGATGGTTTGAGTCTTTGATATTTATTAATAATCCAAAAGGGATAGGCAAGAGATTGGTCGTGGACAGGCAAAAGGTCAAAACCAGTTCAGAGTCCAGGAGGTACAGTGTGGCAGGCAGGTTCGAGGTCAGGGCAGGCAGAGTGGTCAGGAAGGCGAGTACAGAGTCCAGAAAACAGGCAAGGGTCAAAACCGGGAGGACTAGCAAAAGAGAATTGAAAAGGCAGGAGCATGGGAAAAACACGCTGGTTGACTTGGAACATACAAGACGAACTGGCACAGACAAACAGAAAACACAGGTTTAAATACCCAGAGGATAATGGGGAAGATGGGTGACAGCTGGAGGGGGTGGAGACAAGCACAAGGACAGGTGAAACAGATCAGGGTGTGACACTCCCACTCTGTGTCCTAGGTTTTCTCAGGTCAATGCAGCTATAGTCACACAGGGGTAGGCTTATGTTACGCCATAGAAACTGCACCTCTACCTGCTATTGTTACAATACTTGGAGGCTTGAATTGTACTCAAACCTTTTTCTTGGCCCATAGTCAAGCCCTGAATGCCAACCCAAACCCAGCCGTGCCATTTAGGCCTGGCCCAGTTACCTTACTGAGTACAGTTAGGCCTGGCCCAGTTACCTTACTGAGTACATTTAGGCCTGGCCCAGTTACCTTACTGAGTACAGTTAGGCCTGGCCCAGTTACCTTACTGAGTACAGTTAGGCCTGGCCCAGTTACCTTACTGAGTACAGTTGGGCCCTGTTAGGCCTGGCCCAGTTACCTTACTGAGTACAGTTGGGCCCTGTTAGGCCCTGCACCATTACCTTACTGAGTACAGTTGGCCTGTTAGGCCTGCCCAGTTACCTTACTGAGTACAGTTGGGCCCTGTTAGCCTCCCAGTTACCTTACTGAGTACAGTTGGCCCTTTAGGCCTGGCCCAGTTACCTTACTGAGTACAGTTGCCCTGTTAGGCCTGGCCAGTTACCTTACTGAGTACAGTTGGGCACTGTTAGGCCTGGCCCAGTTACCTTACTGAGTACAGTTTGGGCCCTGTTAGGCCTGGCCCAGTTACCTTACTGGTACAGGGCCCGTTTAGGCCTGCCAGTACCTTACTGAGTACAGTTGGGCACTGTTAGGCCTGGCCCAGTTACCTTACTGAGTACAGTTGGGCACTGTTAGGCCTGGCCCAGTTACCTTACTGAGTACAAAAGCAGTGAGGTGCAGTTCAGTTCTGATTTTCTTTTAAGTGTCAATTTGCGAAAACTGTTTTAACATTCATAAAACTTCCTACTATTATTCTTTATATAAGAACAAATAATTTAAGGAGTTAAAAAACAGTAAAACAATCAAAGTATACTCTATAAACACAAAATAACCATGTCTCCTTTTTCATATGTAACTTGATTATCATTATTATAGCTATTCTTAGTTACGAGGCTATTTGACTTTTCCTTATTTTGCCTGCGGACGACAGGAAATGTGTTTTTGGAAAAGCACACGTTTTAATGGCTGTGGAAAAAGTGAGCTCACTCTCCACTCCAGAGAAGGTTCTGACAGTGAGGAGAGGAGTGTCCCACACACACACATCTATAGTGTCCTAATGATGACAGTATGTGATGGAATATAACTATATACTTCATGCTGTCGGTGAATGGAGCCTTCATATAAATCTCTGCATATCCGATCAATGACTCTAGATGTCTTATCTCTCTTCCTCTCAGGCTCAGACAAACGTGGTGTGAAGGAGCAGCCTAATTTTCATTAGAATACACAGTCTCCCCGGCAGGGTGTGTGTCCCCGGCAGCACTTTCGGTATTTTTCAACCCATTTGAAGAGAACGTTACACATCAGAGGTACTGAGACACAGAGGAAATAAACACCTTACAACCTTTAGATGGACACCTTTAGATGGATTATAATTTTAATTTTAATAAATTGAATTCTTTCTGTCTTTTTACATAGCTGTTGTCATGGCCGGATTAAGAAATCATAGGCCCAGGGCCTTAGTTTTTTTTATAGCCCCCTCCCCTAAGCGACACAGATTGTACAATATAAGGAGGCAATATAGATTAAGAAGTGGAGGCTCCTCAGAGGAGGAAGTGGAGGAACGTCCTCAGTGAATTTCATTWAAAAAWKTAAACATTTAAAAAGTTGTCCTTTTTAGATAAAACTATGCTAAATATAATTGCATGTCACCAAGTAATTGATTAAAACAAAGAAGGTCTACAGTAGCCAAAACAGCACTCTGTAGGGTAGCACCATGGTGTAGCCGGAGGACAGTTAGCCTCCGTCCTCCTCTGGGTTCATTGACTTCAATWCAAAACCTAGGAGGCTCATGGTTCTCACTCCCTTCCATAGACTTGCACAGTAATTWTGACAACTTCCAGAGGACAACCTCCAACATATCAGAGCTCTTGCAGCATGAACTGACTTGTTGTCCACCCAATCAAAGGATCAGAGAATGAATCTAGTACTGAAAGCATAAGCTACAGCTAGCTAGCACTGCAGTGCATAAAATGTGGTGAGTAGTTGACTCAAAGAGAGAGAAAGACAATAATTGAACAATTTTGAACAAAATAATTTATTCCAAAATGAAGAAGAAGCAAGAGAGAAATAGAGAGTGTCATTTGTCCCCCTTTCAGTTTCACTTACTTAGCTAGCAAATGTAGCAAGTAGTTTAGCCTACTGAAACACCCTGCTCACACAGAGGGATGCTACGTTAGCTAGCTGGTTATGACTATCCAACACAACACTGGAACTCTTCCAAGTCAAGGTAAGCTTTTGGTTTTATGGGGGCCCACCAGTGTAACTGCTTACTGACTGTAAACTGTAATGTTACTGCATGATTGTAGCAGGTTTACTAACAAGTTAGTTTTATTAGTAATAGTATTAGCTATGCTAACTATGATGTTACTTTAGCTAATATGGTGACAAGGATGTAGCCTGTGTGTAGCGGTTCGGCCTCGTCACACACAGCTGATGTGTTGTGCATTGAAGTCCACAAGCAAAGGGAAGAGGTGAGAGGAGAACTCATAGATGCGAGATGGAATACAATGTGGCTGCTATGAAAGTGAACTGTGTTTGCGCATGATCAGGGGTGTTTTCATTCTGATTATTCTGTTGCGAAACTTCTTAAACGGAAGCAAACGGAACAGGGATGAACATATCTGAATTTGACCAATAGAAAGTCTTGTTTGCAACTGTTGAAATGATGGTTACACCCTATATCAGCTAGATGCAGGCAAGACTGTGCAAGGTGGTATTGAAAGTCACTGTCTGTCACCTGTGTGCACCTACTTTGTAAACTTTCTTTCATAGGCTAGGTTGTAGCAACCTCATGACGGTATAGGGAAAATATGAGTGTCATGTAAACTCAGCAAAAAAAGAAACGTCCCTTTTTCAGGACCCTGTCTTTCAGAGAAAATCCGTAAAAATCCATATAACGTCACAGATCTTCATTGTAAAGGGTTTAAACACTGTTTCCCATGCTTGTTCAATGAACCATGAACAATTAATGAACATGCACCTGTGGAACGGTCGCTAAGACGCTAACAGCTTACAGACGGTAGGCAATTAAGGTCACAGTTATGAAAACTTAGGACACTAAAAAGGTCTTTCTACTGACTCTGAAAAACACCAAAAGAAAGATGCCCAGGGTCCCTGCTCATCTGCGTGGACGTGCCTTAGGCATGCTGCAATGAGGCATGAGGACTGCAGATGTGGCCAGGGCAAGAAATTGCAATGTCCGTACTGTGAGATGCCTAAGACAGCGCTACAGGGAGACAGGGCGGACAGCTGATCGTCCTCGCAGTGGCAGATCACGTGTAACAAGACCTGCACAGGATCGGTACATCCGAACATCACACCTGCGGACAACGTCGCCTATGGGCACATGATGGAGGGTCCATCATGGTCTGTGACAGTGTGTCACAGCATCATCGGACTGAGCTTGTTGTCATTGCAGGCAATCTCAACGCTGTGCGTTACAGGGAAGACATCCTCCTCCCTCATGTGGTACTCTTCCTGCAGGCTCATCCTGACATGACCCTCCAGCATGACAATGCCACCGGCCATACTGCTTGTTCTGTGCATGCACCCCTGAGGGGTCCCCTTGTTGAGGATCAGAGTGGCAGATGTGTTGTTGCCTACCCTTACCATCTGGGGGCGGCCCGTCAGGAAGTCCAGGATCCAGTTGCAGAGGGAGATGTTTCGTCCCAGAGTCATTAGCTTAGTGATGAGCTTTGTGGGCACTATGGTGTTGAACGCAGAGCTGTAGTCAATAAACAGCACTCTCACATAGTTGTTCCTTTTGTCCAGGTGKAAAAGGGCAGTGTGGAGTGCGATTGAGATTGTGGTTCTGTTGGGGCTGTRTGCAAATTGGAGTGGGTCTAAGKTTTTAATGGTATTGATGTGAGCCTTGACCAGCMTTTCAAGCACTTCATGGCTACTGATGTGAGTGCTATGGGGCGGTAGTCATTTAGGCAGATTTATTGGGCACAGRGACTATGGTGGTCTGCTTGAAACATGTAGGTATTACAGACTCGGTCAGGGAGAGGTTGAAAATTTCAGTGAAGACACATGCCAGTTGGTCCGCACATGCTCTGAGTGAATGTCCTGGCAATCCGTCTGGCCCTGGGGCCTTGTGAATGTTGACCTATTTAAAGGTCTTGCTCACATCGGCTACGGAGCGCGTGTTCACACTGTCGTCCAGAACAGCTGGTGCTCTCATGCATGCTTCAGTGTTGCTTGCCTCAAAGCGAGCATATAAGGCATTTCGCTCRTCTGGTAGGCTGGCGGCACTGGGCAGCTCATGACTGGGGTTCCCTTTGTAGTCCGTAATAGTTTGCAAACSTGCCACATCTGACAAGCATCAGAGCTTGTGTYGTAGGATTCAGTCTTAGTACTCTATTGAAGTTTTGCCTGTTTGATGGTTCGTCTGAGAGCATAGCGGGATTTCTTATAAGCGTCYGGATTAAATTTCCACTCATTGAAAGCGGCAGCTCTAGCCTTTAGCTCGTTGCAGATGTTTCCTGTATTCCATGGCTTCTGGTTGCGATATGTACCTACGGTCACTGTGGGGACAAAGTCGTCAATGCACTTATTGATGAAGCCGGGATACTCCTCAGTGCCATTGGATGAATCCCAGAACATATTCCAGTCTGTGCTAGCAAAACAGCCCTGTAGTGTAGCATCCGCGTCATCTGATCACTTCCGTATTGAGCGAGTCACTGGTACTCCCTGGGCAGCGCATAGGGAGACGGGAGGAGGAGCCAAAGTTTGGGTTAAAGTTTGKGCTCTGGCTAGGACACTCAAGGACATTCAGAGACTTGTCCCGAAGCCACTTTTGTGTTGTCTTGGCTGTGTGCTTCGGGTGGTTGTCTTGTTAGAATGTGAACCTTCGCCCCAGTCTGACGTCCTGAGTGCTCTGGAGCAGGTTTTCATCAAGGATCTCTCTGTACTTTGCTCCCTTCATCTTTCCCTCAACCCTGACTSTCTCCCAGTCCCTGATGCTGAAAAACATCCCCACACCATGATGCTGCCACCACCATGCTTCAGCGTAGGGATGGTGCCAGGTTTCCTCCATACATGACGCTTGGTATTCAGGCCAAAGAGTTCAATCTTGGTTTCATCAGACAAGAGAATCTTGTTTCTCATGGGCTGAGAGACTTTAGGTGTCTTTTTGGAAAACTCAAGCCGGCTGTCATGAGCCTTTTACTGAGGAGTGGCTTCCCGCCTTGTCACCTCTAGCTAAAGGCCTGATTGGGAGTCGCTGCAGAGATGGTTGTTCTTCGGGAAGGTTCTCCAATCTCCACAGAGGAACTCTGGAGTTCTGACAGAGTGACCGTTAAGTTCTAGCATCCTCCATGTCCAACGCCTCTCTTTCCCCCTAATTGCTCCAGGTTGGACGACGGGCCAGCTCTAAGAAAGGAGTATTGGTTGTTCTAAATGTCTTCCATTTCAGAATGATGGAGGCCACTGTGTTCTTGGGACCTTCCATGTTGCAGAGATGTTTTTTCCCTTCTCCTGATCTTTTTCTCGACACACAATCCTGTCTCGGAGCTCTACGGATAATTCCTTACCTCATGGCTTGGTTTTTGTGACTATGACATGCCCTGTCAACTGTGGGACTATCTATATGACGCTGTTGTGCTCCTTTCCAAATCATTCCACAATTTAATTTACCACAGGTGGACTCCAATAAAGTTGTAGTAATATATCTCAAGGATGATCAATGGAAACAGGATGCACCTGACATCTATTTCGAGTTTCATAGCAAAGGGTCTGAATTCTTATGGTAAATAAGTTATTGCTGTTGAGGGAAAACTATTTTTTAATCAATTTTAAGAACAAGGCCATAACGTAGCACTACTAAATAGTGGAAAAGTCAATGGTTCGAATACTTTTCCGAATGTACTGTAAGTGTCACGACCTCTGCGAAGTCGGCTTCCTCTCTTGTTCAGGCGGCGTTCGCGGTCACGTCACCTCCGGCTTTTCTAACATCGCCGCTCCATTTTTCATATATCCATTTGTCTTGTCTTGTTTTAACACCTCGTCTGTTTCATTGTCCCCAATATAACTTCTACACTTTAACCCTCTGTTTCCCATCATGTTTTGGTGTGTAATGTCTTCATGTCAAGTGATGCTTCGTTAAGCGCTTTACTTTATTGTTCCGTTTTTTGTGAGCGCCGTTTGCTTTGTTGTGCTCCCGGTTTGGAACTATAATAAAGTGCGCTTTATTAATCATACTCTGCTCTCCCTGCCACCTGACCCTTCGCCTTCATACCACATCTTGACAGAATTACACCCCCGATTGAATGGAGTCAGCAGGATCAGTACCCCGGTAGAGGGAGTCGAGCGAGCGCGTCCAGGAACATTCGGCCATGCTACATCATCTTGGTGCCATGATGGATCGCGTGTCCAGACCATGGACCGCTGGGAGAGACAGGAGGTCTCCAGTGCCCGACCAGCACAACCGGGTTGTCTCCACCCGTTCCATCCAGAGGGGATTCCGGGGGGAATGCGTCTCTCCCTCCCCAGGAGTATGATGGCGAACGGCAGCACAGTGCCAGGAATTCTTGCTTCAACTCGGACGACCTGGCCACTGTGCCACCCAGCTCCCTCCGGAGAGAGAGAGAGTGTGTCCGCTCTCGTCTCCTGCCTCACAGGAAGAGCGCTGGATTGGGCAAACGCCATTTGGAGAGAAGGAGACACGGCTCCAGACCACTTCGAGGATTTCACCCGTCTCTTCAGGGCCGTCTTCGACCATCCACCTGAGGGCAGAGTGGCGGGGGAGAGGCTCTTCAATTTGAGGCAGGGAATGAGGAGCACCCAGGACTTCGCCCTTGAATTCCGAACCTTGGCCGCCGGAGCAGGCTGGAACGACAGAGCCCTCATCGACCACTATAGATGCAGCCTACGAGAGGACGTCCGACGTTAGCTGGCCTGCAGGGATGCCACCATTACCTTTGACCAACTGGTGGATTTGTTCCTGAGGCTGAATCTAGTTGATGACCACTGTCTTACAGCCTCTTTAGCTTCGTAGACCTATATGTTAGGAAATGTATGATGGAGTGAGTGTTGCTGGTCGTTGCCTTAATGCTCCATCACTGTTTTCATTTATGTAGCATGAATGAAGTGAAAACTCTTCAGAATGCTATTTGAACTCAAGCTATTTCTATATCTGAGCTTTTCTATACAGTTGATACAGGGTAGACTTAGCTGATGATGATTTACTTATTTAATCTTGGATGGTAACCGTGATTTGAATCAGGTCCAGAGGCTCAACATGAAATGCCTCAGGAGAAGATCCAAACATCCACTTATATCCTCTGTCTAACTTTTAGATAAACATGCTTTGATCTCCCAGTGATGGTGAAGCATTCTCTGGGTCTCTGCCAAGGTATGAGCATGAGTTAGGACTTGTCTGCCACAGATGGGTGCTACAACAACATGTCTTCCGCTTCTGTTCATAACATCTTGCTCAACATCTGCACTCCATCTAACCCAAAACCTCCCTCACACACATGCATGTGCACACACACACACACACACACGCATGCACTCATCCCTGACACTTGCTTTGATAGTTCCAAGCCACTATTGCTAAATGCATTCTCTTGGAGGTGAATTGTGTTGATTTAAAGAGCTGTCTACAAATCAAATCAAATTTGATTGGTCACATACACATGGTTAGCAGATGTTATTGCGGGTGTAGCTCCAACAGTGCAGTAATATCTAACAAGTAATATCTAACACTTTCACAACAATACACATCCCAGCGGACTGTTGCCTACGCCACGTCCCGCGCACTCTGCCCCTGCTCACTGCGTGTGTATTTGGCCCCAGACACCTGACGCGATCCGAGCGTTCTTGCGCGTTCCTCCCAGCGTCCCACCCCTGCCGGCAGCGCACCCCGCCAGTCCTCCCCCTCCACTTACCCTCAGGCACTTTCCTACACTTCCATGCGGCTTTCACCTCATGGCTTCCTGGACCCACCTGCACGTCTGCCACGTTTAACCATGGCTGCATGACTCGATCTCCTTGGCTCCCCTTTCACCCCTCTTGTCCATCCCCTTGGTGGCCTTCCTCTTTCCTCAGTGGCCAGTTCAACCTTACTCATATTGTTTCAACCAGCGCTGCACTCTGGTTCTGTGCCGTGCCTTCTGCAGTTTTGTTGCGTGTTTCAGGTCATGAACGGCTCCAGGCCTTCCCGGGTCCCGCTCCTGAGGCCTGTCTTTGCGGCCCCCACCCCGCCACCTGTTCTGCTGTGACTCCAGGCCCCACCACGCTCCTGCCTTGTCCTGCGTGCTACCCTTCCGAGTTGTGCCCGGCATCCGCCTGGAAGCTGCACACATGGCACCACGTCCACGCTTGCATGGACCCACCCAGTGTGCCGGATTGCTGGACCCACCCGTAGTGCACAGGCTTGCTGGCACCCCACTCACGTGCCCGGACGTTGCATGGCCCCCTCAGTCCGGAGTTGCATCCGACCCCGTCTCACTGACCCCCTTTTCAGAGCTGCACCCTCTTTCTTGTCATCGTCCACCCAAGTCACGACAATTGCACTTCTGCCTTTCTTCCCCACCCCTCTGCCAGCCCAGCACTCCATGTTCTTGTGGCACACCCCACTGTCACTGTACCGTCATGCTGGCTGCACCGTTTCTGACATACGCCCGCTCTGCTCTAGTGCCGCCACCTCATTCTCCCCATCACATTCTCCCTGGTCACCATTTTCCACACTCGTCATCCTCTTCTCCCTGCGTCCCTCATTTTCCTCCCCAGCACGTAGGCCATGTCTGTCCATCGGCCGGTGGGTCACGCCACCACCCCCCCCTCCCACCTCACCCACTCACACCTCCTACTCCACTCTCCTACCTCTACTCTCCCTCCCCCCTCCCCCTCCCTACCCTGTACGTCTCCTACTCCCCATCCCCCTCCTCCCCGCTATCACCGACTCTGACCTTCTTACATCCTGCTGTGGCTCCACTGCATGTATTTCCACGTTCTCCGGCCGAGTCACGGCACGAGTGCGCCAGGCCGCTCCATCACTCACTTCCCACTGCCCCTCTCGTACATTGTCTGTCCTCTTTCTCTGCTGTCCTCTGTGGATCTGTCTACAGCTCCTCCCCGCCTGGTCTGCCGTATGTCTCTCGTGTCGCTGTCTCCACTGACCTCCCCCGCCCTGGTCTGCCGTACTGTCCTCTCACGTGTCGCTGTTCTCCTGCTCCCCCAGCCTGGTCGCAACGTCGTCCTCTAGTGTCGCTGCTCCCTGCCCTCCCCAGCCCTGGGTCTGCCGTCCTGTCCCTCTCCGTGTCGCTGGTCTCCCGCCCTCCCCCGCCGCTGGTCGCACGCTGTCCCTCACGTGTCGCTGGTTTCCACTCACTGCCCCCTCCCCCCAGCCCTGGCTGCCGTCCTGTCCCTAAGTGTCGGCTGGTCCTGCACCGCTCCTCCCACCCTGGTCTGCCGTCCTGTCTCTCAGTGTGCTGTCTCCTTTGCCTCCCCGCCCTGTCTGCGTCACTGTCTCTAGTGGCTCTGGTCTGCACTCCAGCTCCTCCCCCGCCCTGGTCTGCCGTCCGTCCTCTATGGTACGCCTGGTTTCTCCCTGCCCTCTCCCGCCCTGTCTGCCGTCACCTGTCCTCTGGCATCTGTCTGACCGCCTCCCTCCCACAGCTGGTCTGCCGTCCTGTCCTCTCAAGTGTAACGCTGGTCTCCCTGGCACTCCCCCAGCCCTGGTCCTGCCAGTCCTGTCCTCTCTGTACTGGTCTCCACACCTCCCAGCCTGTCTGCCGTCCTTGTCCTCTAGTTGTCGCTGGTCTCCCCGCACCTCCCCCACGCCCTGGTCTGCCGTACTGTCCTTCTCGTGCGCTGGTCCTCACTGCAGTCCCCAGCCCTGTCTCGTACCTGTCCTCTTCTGTCTGGGTCTCACCTGCTCTCCCCCCAGCCCTGGTCTGCCCGTCCTCCGTCCTCTAGTGTAGCTGTCTCACTGCCCTCCGCTTCCCTCCTCCCCACCCTGGTCTGCCTCCCTGTCCTCCGTGGATCTGGTCTGCACTCCCTCCGCCCTGTCTGCAGTCGTCCTTGTGGTCCGCTGGCTCACTGCCCTCCCAGCCCTGGTCTGCAGTATCTGGTCCCTCTCATGTACCTGGTCTCCCAGCCCTCCCAGCCTGGTCTGCAGTCCTTCTCTATGTAGTGGTCTCCAGCCACTCCCCAAGCCCTGGTCTGCCGTCACCTGCTCTAGTGTACGCTGGTCTACTGCACCTCCCCCAGCCCTGTGTCTGCAACTACTGTCCTCGTGCTGGTTCTCCCGCTCCCCCGCCCCTGGTTGCCTCTGTCCTCTCGTTGTAGCTTGGTCTCACACCCCCTCCCCCACCAGCCTGCGTCTGCCGTTCTGTTCTCTGGCTTCTGGTCTGCCCAGTCCCTCCCCACCCTGTCGCCAGTCCTGTCTCTCAGTGTCGCTTGTCTCACTGCCCTCCCCCGCCTGGTTCAGTCACTGTCCTCTCAGTGTCCTTGGTCTCACACCGCCTCCCCCGCCCCGGTCTGCAGTCTGTCCTTAGTGTAGCTGTCCCTCCCCTCCCGCCAGCCTGGTCTGCAACTCCTGTCCTCTCTGTACTGGTTACTGCTCCCCCACGGCCTGGTCTGCGTCCTGTTCATCGTTGTACGCTGGTCTCCCCTGCACACCTCCCCCGCTGGTCTGCCCTCTGGCCGCTTCGTGTCGCTGGTCTCACAGCCCTCCCCCAGCCTGGTCTGCCGTACTGTCTTCTAGTGTCAGCTGGTTTCTCCTGCCCCTCCCCCCTGGTCTGCCAGTCCTGTACTCCTCACCGTGGACTCTGGTCTGCCCCGCTCCCCTCCCGCCCTGGTCTGCCAGTCCCTGTCCTCTATGTGTAGCTGGCTCACCTGCCCCCTCCCCCAGCCCCTTGTCTGGCGTACTCTGTCCTCTAGGCTGTCGCTGGTCTCACCTGACTCCCAGCCCTGGTCTGCCATCTGTCCTGGCCTCGGTGTCCGCTGGTCTCACACATCCCCACGCCCTGGTCTTGAGTACCTGTGTCCTTATTGTGGCTGGTTCTCCTTCTAGTCCGCTCCCCCGCCTGCTCCAGCTCCCTGTCCGTTCGTCTATGCCCTGGTTCACTGCACCCCCTCCCCGCCCTCGCCCTGTCTGCCGTCTGTCCCTCTCAGTGTGCTTTGGCAGGCTCCACTGCTCCCTCTACCCCCTCCCCCTGGTCTTGTCAGCCGTTCTATGTCGGCTGTACTCCACGCCCCTCCCCAGCCTGGTCTGCAGTCCTGTCCTCTAGGTAGCTGTCTCCACTGCCCCTCCCAGCCCTGGTCTCAGTCACTGTCCTCTCAGTGGCCTGGTTGACAGCACTCTCCCCCTGGTCCTGCCGTCACTGTCCTCTAGTGCGCTGGCCCACTGCCTCCCACCCTGGTCTGCCTCCTGTCCTTCGCGTTCCTGGTCCTCCACCTGCAGCCTCCCCGCCCTGGTCTGCAGTCGTCCTTCATGTCGCCGGTCTCCCGCACCCCTCCCACCGCCCTGGTCTCGCCGTCCTGTCCTCCTCAGTGTCCTGGTCTCCACACCCACACCTCCCACACGCCCCCTGCGTCTGCAGTAACTGTCCCTAAGTGGTAAGCTGGTCTCCACTGCACCCCAAGCCCTGGTCTACCACCGCTTCCACAGTGTGGTTGCAATATTACTACCTCTAAGCGTTCAGACCCAACCACACTGCCGACTACTGCTGATTGGTGTTGGGTTTGTTGTGATGATGCGAGCGCATAATGCTATAATCCTGTGTCTGCCGGACAAAGCCTCAGGAGCTGGACTCTGTCTTGGCACCTAAAACCCTCACAACTTTTAGGGAAGCCAAATTGAGAGCCTCTGTCGGGCTGTACACTGGTACGGCAACTGCACCGCCAACTGCAGGCTCTCCAGAGGATGGTTGGGTGTGCCCACGCATCACCGGGGGCAAACTACCTCCCTCAGGACATCTACAGTACCAGATGTCAGAAAGCCAAAAAGATCACCAAGGACACAATCCCCATGCCACGTGTTTCACCCTGCTATCACCAGACGTGGCAGGTCAGTACAGGTCAGCTAGACTGTTAATAACACACTAGCACTTAGAGGTGCTGCCTAATATACATAGACTGTTCTTGAAATCACCGGCCACTTTAATAACAGAACACTAGTCAGTGAATAATTGTTTTCATATTTTGCATTACTCATCTCATATGTATATATTCTATTCTACTGTATTTTAGTCTATGCCGCTCTGACATTGCTCGCCAAAATATTACATATTTCTAATTCCAATCCTTTACTTTTTTAGATTGTGTGTTTTTATTTATTGGTGTATT
>NC_036858.1:71156034-71159134 GCF_002910315.2 Salvelinus sp. IW2-2015 | reverse complement strand
TATTGCCAAGAGTTGAGAACCACATATCAGTGAACCCCTTGTGAAAGAAAACATCAGTATTAGTCCGATAGTACACCAAAGTCCAACCGAAATTGAAATTCTGCTTATTCCAACCCCCTCTGAAAACAAAGCAACATTAACTTGTTCATGCTGGCAACCCAAACGTAATTACATAATGTCTGCAAGTTTTGAATAGCCACCCTATGCTCTATGCACCACAATAATGATACATATTCTCATTGTAACACAATTCCAGAGTAAACTATTCCCATTACACTATTTTAAAAAACTCAAACAAGAAAAATAGTTATAGCATTTCTATCTTTACATCTGACGTTAAGAACCACAACAACTAACCACTTACCACTACACTACTACTACTACTCACCACTAATACTACCACGATACTACCACCTACTACACTACTACTACTACCACTACCACCACACCCCACTACTACTACTACCCTACTACTACCCACCACCCTACCACTACTACACAACTCGACAATACTTTCATACACACACTCCTCTAGATCACTACATTTTTCACTAGCAGGGAAGTAAGACAGAGTGAGAAAGATCCATGATCATTCATAACCCCTATAGTTACATTGTCTGTCCTTAACCTCTGCCTTCTCTATGATCTGTTCTACATCTCCGCCCCAACCCTGTCTCATACTCCCCTAATCTGCTGTCTCACTCACCCTCCCCAAAGCACTAGTCTTCATACTTCCTCTAGTGTACTCGTCTCACTCACCTCCCAAGCCCTGTCTGCATACTTCCTCTAGTGATCTGTTCGACAGCTCCCCCAAGCCCTGGCTTCAGTACTGTCCCCTAGTTAGCTTCTCAACTGCACCTCCCCAACCGCTGTCTGCAGTACTTCCTCTAGTCAGCTGTTCCACAGCACCTCCCCAAGCCCTGATCCAGTACGTCCTCTAGTGTACTGTCTCACTGCAACCTCCCACACCCTGGTCTCACGCTGTCCACAGCTGTGTGTTGGCAATATTAGTCTCTAAGCTGTCAGCCCCAACCACCACTGCCTGAACTAACTGGCTGATTGGTGTTGGGTTGTGTGGATGATGGGAGCCAAGATGTTAGATCCTGTGTCTGCCGACAGCCTCAGGAGCTAACGACTCTGTCTTGGCACCAAAAACCCTCACAAACTTTTAGGGAAGCACAATATGAGAGCATCGTCTGGGCTCTATCATTGGTACGCAACTGCACCGCCAACTCAGGCTCTCCAGAGGATGATCTGTGCCCACGCATCACCGGGGGCAAACTACCTGCCTCCAGGACATCTACAGTATCCGATGTCACAGAAAGCCAAAAAGATCATCCAAGGACAACAACCACCAGCCACTGGCCTGTTCACCCTGCTATCATCCAGAGGCAAGGTCATACAGTACAGTCATTAGACTGTTAAATAGCCACACTAGCACTTTAGAGGCTGCTGCCAATATACATAGACTTAGAAATCACGCCACTTTAATAACAGAACAACTAGTCAGTGAATAATTTTTCATATTTCATTACTCATCTCATATGTATATATTCTATTCTACTGTATTTAGTCATGCCGCTCTGACATTGCTCGCAAATATTACATATTTAATTCCAATCCTTTACTTAATTTGGTTGTATTTGTGTGTTATTTATTGGTATTGTTGTAATTAATATATCTCTCTCGACTACTGTGGTTCCATCAACTCCTTGCACTACTGTGGTTCCATCAACTCCTTGCACTACTGTGGTTCCATCAACTCCTTGCACTACTGTGGTTCCATCAACTCCTTGCACTTGTCCATCAGCTCCATGCTGATCCGGCACAACTCTGAATGTGTAAGCAGCTCATGACAAGGCAGTGAGCCGTGTGGCCTGGAGTCACAGCAGACAGGTGTCTGGGTGCCTCAAAAGACAGGGCCCTCAGGATCTGGACCCTGGAAGTCCTGAGCCTTTCATTACCATGGTAAACACTCAACAAACATGCAGAAGGCACTACACAGACATAGTCATCTCTTTAAACAATATTATGTAATGTTTTAACTTCCACTTAGTTAGATTAGTAATTCCACCAATTTTTTATTGACAAGATTTGTTGTATATAATGTGACCAAGTAGATCTATCATCATGCCATAAGAACTTTTTCATACTCAAGGTTTTCCAGGATCCATGATGTGACAAGCCTCATGGAATAGTAAAATCCTAGTTAATGAGGTTGATGACATGCTGTGTCTCTTGGCCTGGCATTGTGTGACGCTGTTATAGGGAACATCTGCACAGAACTCTCCTGTCCGTCTGTCTATTTGTCTGTTGGCCAAATACACAGCGCAGTGAGCATGTGCAGATCCTCTTGACTTCCTAGTCACATYCTCTCCTGGAAGTCCCAGAACATGTGACTGTATATGTTTGTTTTATATCCCCATGCTTTCCAGGGTGGGGATCGGTTCCATTTCAATTCAGTCTGAATTCAATTCCAATTTTCCTGAAGACTGCTTCAATAGTTTTAACAGAAGCTTCTGACGAWTGGAGACATGGGGAAACAAAGTTTTTCTCCAGAGCGGGTTAGGACGAGTTGTGACATGTAATTTGAGCAGTTTTCTCCCCTCTGCTTCTTTTAACCATCCCAGCCTATCTATTCTAAATRAGGAGATCTTCGACTTGGCTGGACCTCCAGCAGTTTGTCTTTTTGTTGTGCACGGAAAAAGTTTTAAGTAAGCATCTTGGCAACAAAGACAAGTCATTTGGGGCAGGAAACTACGCAGGGCGAAGACTTATTGCACATTGCTCAATTAAGTAGTTAAGATGTCTGTTTAATGACTAGGCACTAGCTATGTTTGTTTGTTGTTGCTGTCTTTGTGTTTGTCTTGTTAAAAAAAAAAAATGTCATCCGTTCCGCATCAGAGTTGGTGGTTTTCTGATTAGGGTTGCAAAGTTCCATAAACTTTCCCAAAGTTCCCCAGATTTTCAGGAATGTATGTTATATTGGATAAGCTGTATAACGTTGCAGCTCCTCCAAGCCTGGGGCCTAAGTAAAGTAAGTGCCTGATGAGGCATGATGGCTTATTATCAGGTTAACCCTAATCACTATGTTTGTTTT
>NC_036858.1:71146670-71149257 GCF_002910315.2 Salvelinus sp. IW2-2015 | reverse complement strand
ATTAGGTCATCCTTTCCCTATTTGTATCCTCTCCTCTCCCCTCGTCCTTCCCTCTCCCCTTCTCTCCCTCTATTCTCCTCTTTCCCGTTATGTCCTCTCTTCCCTTATTGTCCCTCTTCTCCTCTATTCCCTGTTATGTCCATTTCTCCCTTCCTTATCGTCCTTCTCCCCTTTACGTCTTCTTCTCCTCTCTTCCCCTTTATGCCTCTTCTCCTCTCTTCCTTTATGTGCTTCTCCTCTTCTTTTTCTTTCTTCCTCTCTCCCTTTATGTCCTCTTCTCCTCTCTTCCCCTTATGTTCATCCTCTTCTCCATCTCTTGCCCTCATTGTATGTCCTCTCTTTCCCTTTTCCCCTTATATTGTCCGTCTCTCTTCCATTCTTTCTTCTCCCTGTATGTCCGTCTTCTCTCTTCCCTTATTCCCTCTTCTACCTTAATGTATCTTTTCTCTAGTGTCCTTTTTCCTCTATTCCCTCTGGTATGTCCTCTTCTCCTCTATCTTTGTGGTCTCTTTCCCTTTATGTCCTCTCTCCTCTCTTCCCTTTATGTCCTCTTCCCCCTCCTTCGCCTGTTATGTCCTCTTCTCCCTTTATGCCTCTTTCCCTTCTTCCCCTTTATGACCCTCTTACTTCCTCTCTTCCCCTTTATTGTCCCTCTTTTCTCTCTTCCCCCTCTCTCTTTTAAGAAGAGACGGAGACGGGTTGCAGAGCATAGTCTAGTGGTACCACACCTGGCTCCTAACGTATATTTTTGATTTGACAGCTAGTCTTACTGGGGTCCGACACATAACAAAAATATTTGGACCCAGGTAACCACCTGTGTCCACTTTATTTACCTACCCGTCTATTTCTATACTGCCAAATTATAAGCATCAAAGATATGACAAGAGGACACCATAACTGGTCCACAACGAAGCATAGCACACTGAGGAGAGCACAGCCACTCTCCCTCTCCCACTCTGTTTCAATCCAAAGGAGTTTCTTTCATGAATCTTTTTTTCCACTCAGGAAAAATAGAAATTCCTGTGTCTTACTGACTCTGAGGCCAGGGAAAACTCCTCACAAAGTTTTTTAAAAGGAGAAGGAAAGAGGGGGAAAATGAGAGAGAGGGATTTCTGAATGCAACAAGCAATCTATTAAAGTGGAGATCTGTTTAATGCACATATGGTATCAGGCTGTGAAAGTAGATCCTTAGACTTTTTTAAAAATAGTTGGTTTAACGCTCATCACATTCACATTCATTAGATTCAATAATAGCGTTATGGTACAGTATTTCACAGTCATCATATTGTTGGACTAGTCTTGGTTTCCAGTCTTTCACATTATTTGTCTGACTTGTTAGACTATTGCTGGACTATGGATGTTAGAGGTAGTGATTGTTTTGCTAGTCTTTACGTAAAGCCTGGAGGTAACAGGTATGACTCGTTCATGCCCTTACAGTGCCTTCGGAAAGTATTCAGACCCCTTGGCTTTTTCMMAATGTTATGATACAGCCTTATTCTAAACCTGATTAAGTTGTTTTTTCCCTCATCAATCTACACACAATAGCCCATCATGACAAAGCAAAACAGGTTTTTAGACATTTTAAAATGAAATAAGACATTTACATAAGTATTCAKAACCTTTACTCAGTATTTTGTTGAAGCACCTTTGGCAGTGATTACAGCATTGAGTCTTCTTGTGTATGACGCTATAAGCTTGGCACACCTGTATTTGGGGAGTTTCTCCCATACTTCTCTGCAGATCCTCTCAAGCTCTGTCAGGTTGGATGGGGAGCGTTGCTGCACAGCTATTTTCAGGTCTCCCCAAGATTTGTTAGATCCGCTTCAAGTCCGGGCTCTAGCTGGGCCACTCAAGGAACATTTCAGAAGACTTGTCCAGAAGCCACTCCTGCGTTGCTTGGGCTGTGGTGCTTCGGGTTGTTGTCCCGTGGAGGGTGAACCTTTGGCCCATTCCAGACGCTGTGAGTGCTCTGGAGCAGGTTTTCATCAGGGATTCTCTCATTACTTTGCTCCTTTCATTCTTTCCCCTCCGTCCCTGACTTAGTCTCCATTCCCTGCCCTGAAACATCCCAGAGCATGGATCTGTGACCACCATGCTTCACCGTAGGATTGGGCAGGTTTCCTCCTGACGTGACGCTTGACATTCAGGCAAAGGTTCATATTTGGTTTCATCGGACCAGAAATCTTGTTTCTCAGCGTCTGAGAGTCCTTTAGGTGCTTTTGGCAAACTCCAAGCGGCTGTCCATGTGCCTTTTTACTGAGGAGTGGCTTCCGTCTGGCCACTCTTCCTCTCTTCCATTTAAGGAATGATTGGAGTTCCACCAGTGTTCTTGGGGAACCTCAATCTGCAGCAAAATGTTTGGTACCCTTCCCCAGATCTGTTGCATCGACACAATCACTGTTGGAGCTCTACGGACAATTTCTTTGACCTCATGGCTTGGTCTTTTGCTTTACTGCACTGTAACTTGGGACCTTTTATATAGGACCAGCTGTGTGCCTTCCAAAATCATGTCCATCAATTTAATTTACCACCAGGTGGACCCAATCAAGTTGTAGAAACATCTCAAGGATTTCAGTGGAACAGAATT
>NC_036858.1:71115726-71146578 GCF_002910315.2 Salvelinus sp. IW2-2015 | reverse complement strand
GTAAGAAACATCTCAAGGATGATCAGTGGAAACAGAATGCACCTGAGCTCAATTTTGTATTCATGTGTCTGTGCCAATGTTTGTGTTGCTTCACAGTCCCCGCTGTTAAAATGTGTTTTTTTATCAAATTTTTTTATCAAATTTTACTGCTTGCGTCAGTTACTTGACGTGCAATAGAGTTGCATGTAGTCATGGCTCTATGTAGTACTGGGTGCCTCCCATAGTCTGTAATGGGCTTGGGGACTGTGAAGAGACCTCTTTGTGGCATGCCTCGTGGGGTATTTCAATTGACTACAGCTCAGCTTCAACACCATAGTGCCCACAAAGCTCATCACTAAGCTAAGGACCCTGGAACAAAACACCTCCCTCTGCAAAGGTCCGCCCCCAGGTGGTAAGGACAGGCAGCACAACACATCTGCCACGCTGATTCTCAACACTGGGGCCCCTCAGGGGTCCGTGCTTAGTCCCCTCCTGTACTCCCTGTTCACCCATGAATGTGTGGCCAAGCACGACTCCAACACCATCATTARGTTTGCTGACGACACAACTGTGGTAGGCCAGATCACCRACATTGATGAGACAGCCTATAGGGAGGAGGTCAGAGACCTGGCAGTGTGGTGCCAGGACAACAACTTCTCGCTCAACTTGAGCAAGACAAAGGAGATGATTGTGGACTTCAGGAAAAGGAGGGCCGAACACGCTCCCATTCACATCGACGGGGCTGTAGTGGAGCGCATCATCAACAAACTATCGTGGTCCAAACACACCAAGACAGTCGTGAAGAGGGCACGACAATGCATATTCCCCGCAGGAGAAAAGATTCTACAGCTGCACCATTGAGAGCATCCTGACTGGTTGCATCACCGCCTGGTATGCAACTGCTCAGCATCTTACCGTAACGCGCTACAGAGGGTAGTGCGTACGGCCCAGTACATCACTGGGGCCAAGCTTCCTGCCATCCAGGACYTATATACTTGACATTGTCAAAAAAAGGCCCAAAAATTGTTCAAGACTCCAACCACCAAAGTCATAGACTCTCTCTGTTTTCGCGCGGCAAGTGGTACCCGGAGCGCCAAGTCTAGGTCCAAAAGGCTCCTTAACAACTTCTATCCCCAAGCCATAAGATTKCTGAACAATTAATCAAATGGATACCCTGTATATAGCCTCATTATTTAAAAAAATWATATATAATTTTTTTTTATTGAGTAAATATTTTCGTAACTCTTATTTTCTTTAAACTGCATTGTTGGTTAAGTGCTTGTAAGTAAGCATTTCACTATAAGGTGAATACAACACCTGTTGTATTCGGCGCATGTGACAAATAAAATGTTAGGAGATGGCCATGCCAGAACAACCCACCACTTCAGCTGAGAAACGCTAAGCAAGAGGACTTTGATCATCACATCTTTACCAGTAATGGGGTGGAAAAGACTTGTGGCATCTTTTGTTCCGCAAGCACACTTTTCCCCAAAGCTTCTTCCACTGAAACAGTGAAACTGCATGAGGCGGCACAATCGTTGTTTGCTCAGCAAGAGAAGGGAGGAGAAAGGCTGCCAAATCCCCCCCACCCCCTCACTCTCTTTAGGCTAATTTGATGAGGAGGGTTCTGTTTTCAGTTAGTCTCCACCACAGGCTTAGTGTTGACACTCAGCACAACTCAGACTGTTGCCCAGACCTGTACTGTAATCAAGCTGTGTGTGTGTGTGTGCTGTAAGCTGTCAGGGCCCATTTAGAGAGACCAGGGGTGGTGAAGGCACATGGCCTCCAGCCTGAGTCTCTCTCAACAAGAGCATGCTGCCTTCAGTATCACACCCTCCAGCCTGAGTCTCTTCTCAACAGAGCATGCTGCCTTCAGTATCACACCCTCCAGCCTGAGTCTCTCTCTCAACAGAGCATGCTGCCTTCAGTATCACACCCTCCAGCCTGAGTCTCTCTCTCTCAACAGAGCATGCTGCCTTCAGTATCACACCCTCCAGCCTGAGTCTCTCTCTCTCAACAGAGCATGCTGCCTTCAGTATCACACCCTCCAGCCTGAGTCTCTCTCTCAACAGAGCATGCTGCCTTCAGTATCACACCCTCCAGCCTGAGTCTCTCTCTCAACAGAGCATGCTGCTTTCAGTATCACACCCTCCAGCCTGAGTCTCTCTCTCAACAGAGCATGCTGCCTTCAGTATCACACCCTCCAGCCTGAGTCTCTCTCTCTCAACAGAGCATGCTGCCTTCAGTATCACACCCTCCAGCCTGAGCTCTCTCTCAACAGAGCATGCTGCCTTCAGTATCACACCCTCCAGCCTGAGTCTCTCTTACTTCCTCTTTTTCATTAAATGACTATGGTGAAATGTGTAAATGACACACATGGAAATAGAGGTGATGCCTATTTGAGAAGTTTAGTTAGATCAGTTTTGAATGCCTGGCTGTAGCCTGTATAATGACTAGCCGTCATCAGTTCAACAATTACCACATATTTTTGGTGTAAGGCCAAGACCAGGGCCTGTATTCATTAAGAGTCTCAGAGTAGGAGTGCTGATGTAGGATTATTTTTGTCTTTTAGATCACGATGCCCACCTACTTTCGAAGTTTACCAGTAAACTATCAGTTTTTCGGTAACTTTCAAGGTTTATTTGGAATTTTGGAATTCTATTGGCCTTTTTGAGCACTTCATACTATCATCTGTTATTATCTCTGGCCCTCTGTGTGGCCTTATCACATGTAAAGTATATTTGAATATAAAGATTTTCAGATTATCAGAAAAAATAAAAAAAATACATGAAAGACAAAGTTGTAAATCATTATTCTAAATATAAACCATCAACATAGTGGAATACTATTGCCGTTTTTTTTACACACTTTTATTATTTAACTATGTCAATATGTCTTTGTTGTAAATGTTTTGGGTCCAAACTGGTGGCAGTTGTGAAAAAAATAATATTTGGAAGAGTTGCAGGGTTAATATAAAATAATGCAATTGTCTTTTTTCATGAATTTGTCTATTTCTCTTGAACCATACCACTATATATCTATCAACTAAAAACTACTGGACAATATGGTCTATCCACTAGAAACTACTGGACAATATGGTTTATCCACTAGAAACTACTGGACAATATGGACACCGATATACACAATGTTATATATACACTGCTCAAAAAAAATAAAGGGAAACACTTAAACAACACAATGTAACTCCAAGTCAATCACACTTCTGTGAAATCAAACTGTCCACTTAGGAAGCAACACTGATTGACAATAAATTTCACATGCTGTTGTGCAAATGGAATAGACAACAGGTGGAAATTATAGGCAATTAGCAAGACACCCCCAATAAAGGAGTGGTTCTGCAGGTGGTGACCACAGACCACTTCTCAGTTCCTATGCTTCCTGGCTGATGTTTTGGTCACTTTTGAATGCTGGCGGTGCTTTCACTCTAGTGGTAGCATGAGACGGAGTCTACAACCCACACAAGTGGCTCAGGTAGTGCAGCTCATCCAGGATGGCACATCAATGCGAGCTGTGGCAAGAAGGTTTGCTGTGT
The DNA here is from genome assembly GCF_002910315.2 of Salvelinus sp. IW2-2015. NCBI lineage: Eukaryota > Metazoa > Chordata > Actinopteri > Salmoniformes > Salmonidae > Salvelinus > Salvelinus sp. IW2-2015. The sequence continues at coordinate 71,143,046 of NC_036858.1, read as the reverse complement.
CTGTCAGCGTAGTGTCCAGAGCATGGAGGCGCTACCAGGAGACAGGCCAGTACATCAGGAGACGTGGAGGGAGCCGTAGGAGGGCAACAACCCAGCGGCAGGACCACTACCTCCGCCTTTGAGCAGGAGGAGCACTGCCAGAGCCCTGCAAAATGACCTCCAGCAGGCCACAAATGTGCATGTGTCTGCTCAAACGGTCAGAAACAGACTCCATGAGGGTGGTATGAGGGCCCGACATCCACAGGTGGGGTTGTGCTTTACAGCCAACACCGTGCAGGACGTTTGCATTTGCCAGAGAACACCAAGATTGGCAAATTCGCCACTGGCGCCCTGTGCTCTTCACAGATGAAAGCAGGTTCACACTGAGCACGTGACAGACGTGACAGAGTCTGGAGACGCCGTGGAGAACGTTCTGCTGCCTGCAACATCCTCCAGCATGACCGGTTGGTGGTGGGTCAGTCATGGTGTGGGGTGGCATTTCTTTGTGGGGCCGCACAGCCCTCCATGTGCTCGCCAGAGGTAGCCTGACTGCCATTAGGTACCGAGATGAGATCCTCAGACCCCTTGTGAGACCATATGCTGGTGCGGTTGGCCCTGGGTTCCTCCTAATGCAAGACAATGCTAGAGCTCATGCGGCTGGAGTGTGTCAGCAGTTCCTGCAAGAGGAAGGCATTGATGCTATGGACTGGCCCGCCAGTCCCCAGAGTTCCCCAGACCTGAATCCAATTGAGCACATCTGGGACATCATGTCTCGCTCCATGCACCAACGCCACGTTGCACCACAGACTGTCCAGCAGTTGGCGGATGCTTTAGTCCAGGTCTGGGAGGAGATGCCTCAGGAGACCATCCGCCACCTCATCAGGAGCATGCCCAGGCGTTGTAGGGAGGTCATACAGGCACGTGGAGGCCACACACACTACTGAGCCTCATTTTGACTTGTTTTAAGGACATTACATTAAAGTTGGATCAGCCTGTAGTGTGGTTTTCCACTTTAATTTTGAGTGTGACTCCAAATCCAGACCTCCATGGGTTGATAAATTTGATTTCCATTGATAATTTGTGTGTGATTTTGTTGTCAGCACATTCAACTATGTAAAGAAAAAAGTATTTAATAAGAATATTTCATTCATTCAGATCTAGGATGTGTTATTTTAGTGTTCCTTTATTTTATTTTTGAGCAGTGTATATGAATACATCAAAAAATAAACAAGTTATTCAAGCATAAATGACCTTAAATGTTACCATAGATTGCCATAGATTACCTGTTATTTGCCAAAATTACCAAAGATTCTTTGGTAAATTACCGGTAGCTTTGCAAACGCTAAATATGGGCCCGCATCTAAGGTGCAAATTATGATTTATTTCATTGCTAGGTACCCAGACCTGAGTACATCTCTAATTTCTCTAGTACTTGTATGGCTGCCATCTTGAGAGCTCCGAACCAACTTTTATATTTTGTGATTATTTTGGCGTATATCCACTATCATTTTGTCACGAATATCACCGAAGGTGGCTTCCCTTCCCGTTCGGGTGGCGCTCGGCGGTCGTCGTCACCGGCCTACTAGCTGCCACCKTTCCTTTTTTCCTTTTTCGTTTGGTTTTGTCTAATTGTTTTCACCTGTTTCTTGTTGGGGTGTTAGGGTGGTGTTATTTAAGTTCGATTAGCCCGCTTGTGTTTGTGCGGGCTTGTTTTCTGTATTGTGAGAGGTGGTCTTGTTTATTGGGTTTTTYGCTGTCCGGTTTGTTACCAAAGTGTACTTAGGTGGAGTGTATTACGCCTATGTTTGGCATTACCTTTTGTACCTTTTTTGGTTGGACATTAAAGCATGTTTTTCCCCGTATCCTTTGCTCTCTGCGCCTGACTCCACACCCATTCACTCTTTGAACGTTACACATTTGTTATGATCAACAAAACTTTTTAACATCTGATCAGTTACTAAATTACATTTCGACTTTGACTCCTCCCTGGGCTCTTTATGTACCGCCGATCCAATCCTCGGGCTACCCAAGCGGAAACGCCAGCGAAAAAGAAGAAAGCGATCATGCGTCCTGTTGAGCTTCAAGTTCCTCTGTGTCCCGTGTGGCTCAGTTGGTAGAGCATTGCGCCTGCAACGCCAGGGTTGTTGGCAGTGGTGGAAAGTACTTAAGTAAAACATTTTTTTTTTAAAGTACTACTTCAGTAGACACAATCCTTGTCTCAATTGTCTCAAGGATTAAACATCCTTCTTTAACCTGTGTCCTTCCCTTCATCTACACTGATTTAAGTGGATTTAATAAGTGACATCAATAAGGGATCATAGCTTTCACCTGGATTCACCTGGTCAGTCTGTCATGGAAAGAGCAGGTGTCCTTAATGTTTTGTATACTAAGTGTATATTACCTTTAGTATATTACCATAAATATTTATATATTCCTGCTACCAGTCACTTTTCAGCCCAGTTTACATGTGTATCCTACAACTAGTCACTAGTTATGTATAAATCCACCTCAACCACTCCAGTACCCCTGCACATTGAATAAGGTACTGACACTGACCTGTATATATGTAACCGCTGTGAAATGGCTAGCTAGTTAGCGCGCTAATAGCGTTTCAATYGGTGACGTCACTCGCTCTGAGACCTTGAAGTAGTTGTTCCCMTTGTTCCCCTTGGGTAATGATGCTTCATGGGAGGCAGTTGTTGATGTGTGCAGAGGGTCCCTGGTTCGAGCCCAGGTAGGGGCGAGGAGAGGGACGGAAGCTAAACTGTTACATTGATGCTGTTGACCCGGATCACTGGTTGCTGCGGAAAATCGTGGCGCAATGGGTAACGATGCTTCGATGTGTGCAGAGGGTAACTAGTTCGGGCCCAGGTAGGGGTGAGGAGAGGGACGGAAGCTAAACTGTTACATACACATCCACTCCAGTACACCAGCACATTGAATACGTTACTGACACTGAAATGTCAGGAAAAGACGTGTTTGCCGTCAATGACTTCTGCTCCTGTATCCTTCCTCACACTATCAATCCAGTGATCACTGTAACTAGAGAATTAAGGATCAACTATCCACTCTCTCCTCAGAGGTAGCAGTTCATTCATGTCCAACTGGGCTTAGATCATTGTTACCAAAAATAATTCACGTAAACTCTCAGGAAAAAGGGTTCTTTGGCTGTCCTCCAGTTAGAGGCCTTTTTGGTTCCAGTTAGAACCCTTTCTACCTGGAACCCAAAATACTTTCTACCTGGAACTAAAAATGGTTATTCAAAGGGTTCTCCTATGGGGACAGCCAAATAACCCTTTTAGGTTCCAGATTTCTAAGAGAGCACCMTCACATTAGTTAATTCTTTATCGTAGTGACACTGTTTGAGGGTATTCATCTATAGTTGTGAAACAGAATCCTACAAAGTCTTTGGTTCTAGATGATAATCTCTAGAGCATCTTTATCAACAATAACCCATATCATTCACTGACTGACAGCAAGGAATCTCTTCAGAGAGCASACTCACGGATAACACAGTAACACACAGACAGTGGAAAATCTTACAGACTCATCTGATATCTACTTTCCTTTCCACTTTGTCCGTTGCCAAGCACAACACAGCGTAATACCTCAGTAAAAATGACACTCAGTCCTCCAAACATTGCTATAAATGGGCATTAGTGTTCTGTTTTGTGAACTCTTTAACAAGGAGACATTCTGGATGGAGACATTCTTGAAAAATTTAAGTAATCGACTAGTGCACTAAATAGGGAAAAGGGTRCCATTTAGTATGCATTCATGTTGCCAAGATCAGCTGTAGCAGACCGAAGGCTACAGGGTTTGAGTTCCTTCCTGAGGCTAGATCAGCTGTGGCAGACCAGAGGCTACAGGTGAGGTTTGAGGCCCTTCCTGAGGCTCCCAAGTGGCGTAGCAGTCTAAGACACTGCATCTCAGTGCAAGAGGTGTCACTGCAGTACCTGGTTCCATTCCAGGCTGCATCACATCTGGCTGTGATTGGGAGTCCCATAGGGTGGCGCACAATTGGCCCAGTGACGTCTGGGTTTGGCCAGGGTAGGCCGTCATTGTAAATAAGAATTTGTTCTTAATGAAGCTGCCAGTTGAGGACTTGTGAGGCGTCTGTTTCTCAAACTGGACACTAATGTACTTGTCCTCTTGCTCAGTTGTGCACTGGGGCCTCCCACTCTTTCTATTCTGGTTAGAGCCAGTTTTCGCTGTTCTGTGAAGGGAGTAGTACACAGCGTTGTACGAGATCTTCAGTTTCTTGGCAATGTCTCGCATGGAATAGCCGTCATTTCTCAGAACAAGAGTAAACTGATGAGTTTCAGAAGAAAGTTCTTTGTTTCTGGACATTTTGAGCCTGTAATCGAACCCACAAATGCTGATGCTCCAGTTACTCAACTAGTCTAAAGAAGGCCAGTTTTATTGCTTTAATCAGGACAACAGTTTTCAGCTGTGCTAACATAATTGCAAAAGGGTTTTCTAATGATCAATTTGACTATTAAAATGATAAACTTGGATTAGCTAACACAACGTGCCATTGGAACACAGGAGTGATGGGTGCTAATAATGGGCCTCTGTACGCCTATGTAGATATTCCATAAAAAATCTGCCATTTCCAGCTACAATAGTCATGTACAACATTAGCGATGTCTACACTGTATTTCTGGTCAATTTGATGTTATTTTAATGGACAAAAAATTTGCTTTCTTTAAAAAAAAAAAAGGACATTTCTAAGTGACCCCAAACTTTTGAACTGTAGTGTGTCTTCATACATGGCTCTGTGGAAACATGTGGTCTATCGGCAACATGGGGTAATGCAAATCAGCAGTTTTTTAATATGGTTGTGATTTAACAAAGTACTCCATTGATCAAACTAAAACATCCAGCCACTCAGAATTCATTAATGAATTCCTTTGAGTTCTAAACTATATTTACGTTGTTATTAATCAATACATTATATGAGCCATGTTAAAATCTGGTACCATTAGAGAAAACAGCACCTTACTGGAGTTAAGAAGGAGCAATGTATGTTTCAAAGTAAAAGTCAGCTGTTCATTGGGTACTGTACTGGACTTTCCTTAGCAGCTGTTTGTGTGGYGCTGACCACTCAATCCATGTGTTGGATATGAACACAGGGACAGTGGCTTCACAGCTCCCTGATGCCCACAGCTGTCCATCACATCACACAGAACCCTGAGCACACAACAGTCACAACACATTCAAAACCAGTACATAGGCTAGCCTAAAACTTTACCAGCAGGAGGTTTCATCTGGGTTCAACAAACCGGTCCTATATGTTCTAAAATGTATTTGAAGTATGATCTGTAGGAAAAACATGGAACATAACTGTTTTCCGTTAGTCAGTGTCWGTTCAGATGACATTGGTGGCTGTTGAAGTGATTGAGGTGATGTCACTAGGGTTTTTCGTCCAGGACAGATCAGAGAGAAATGGAGTTAGTGATTAAAATACCACATCATGGTTAAGTCTATAAAAGCTGAAAACCTCATGGACTGAGGTCACTTCCTTCCCTGAGTGGGGTTGTGATGGGACACTCCTCCATCTCTGGAAAGCACACTGGGTTCCTCGACAGATATTGCTTTATAGGTCAATAAAGTCAATCTGAATCAATGAAAGCAAACGTTTCCTAGTAACATGATGCCATTTTTGGGGGGTAAGATTTGAATTTGGTATGTTTGGCTGACAACAACTCAGTGTAGAATTAATGTCAGCATGGTTAATTTTAATTTCCTCCTTGGAAAATAAATATTATGCATTATGAAAACAGTATTGATTATTTGTATCTGATGTAACCTTTCTTGCATAGAGGCTGCGGTGAAAAGAGACTGGAGGCAAAAAGCTCTAAGTGGAATACTAAATCAGCGGCAGGTAGCCTAGTGGTTAGAGGCAGGTAGCCTAGTGGTTAGAGGCAGGTAGCCTAGTGGTTAGAGCTGGTTAGTGGTTAGAGGCAGGTAGCCTAGTGGTTAGAGGCAGGTAGGTAGCCTAGGTGGTTAGAGGCAGGTAGCCTAGTGGTTAGAGGCAGGTAGTCCTAAGTGGTTAGAGGCAGGTAGCCTAGTGGTTAGAGCCTGGTTAGTGTTAGAGGCAGGTAGCCTAGTGTTAGAGGCAGGTAAGTAGCGCTAGTGGTTAGAGGCAGGTAGGTAGCCTAGTGGTTAGAGGCAGGTATGTAAGCCTAGTGGGTTAGAGGCAAGGTAAGGTAGCCTAGTGGTTAGAGGCAGGTAGCCTAGTGGTTAGAGGCAAAGGGCTTTATTACAGACAGAAATACTCCTCAGTTTCATCAGCTGTCCGGGTGGCTGGTCTCAGACGATCCCCGCAGGTGAAGAATCCGGATGTGGAGGTCCTGAGTTGTGGTGGGGTTACACGTGGTCTGCAGTTGTGAGGCCTGTTGGACGTACTGCAAAATTCTCTAAAACAACGTTAGAGGCGGCCAATGGTAGAGAAAGGAACATTAAATTATCTGGCAACAGCTCTGGTGGACGTTCCTGCAGTCAGCATGCCAATCGCACTGTCACGCCCTGACCATAGTTTGCTTTGTATGTTTCTATGTTTTGTTTGGTCAGGGTGTGATCTGAGTGGGCATTCTATGTTGTWTGTCTAGTTTATTTCTATGTGTTTGGCCTGATATGGTTCTCAATCAGAGGCAGGTGTTTGTCGTTGTCTCTGATTGGGAGCCATATTTAGGTAGCCTGTTTTGTATTGTGGGTTGTGGGTGATTGTTCCTGTGTTTGGTGTTCACTATTCGGGACTGTTGCGTCTTCGTACATTTGTCGGTTTATTGTTTTGTTCTTGGTTTCAAGTATTCTAATTAAAATGAATACACACAACGCTGCATTTTGGTACTCCTCTCTTTCGTCCGACGAAGAACGTCCAAAGGACCAAGCAGAGTGGTAACGGGCAGCAGCAGCAGCAGCGACCGAAAGCTCGAGAGGAATGGACATGGGAGGACATTCTAGACGGCAAGGGATGTTATACATGGGAGGAGATTCTAGCTGGAAGGGATCGCCTTCCATGGGAACAGGTGGAGGCAGCCAGGAGAGCGGAGGCAGCAGGTAAAGGGAACCGGCGTTACGAAGGAACACGGCTGTCAAGGAAGCCCGAGAGGCAGCCCCAAACATTTCTTGGGTGGGGGCACACGGGGAGTGTGGTTAAGTTAGGTAGGAGACCTGAGCCAACTCCCCGTGCTTACCGTGGAGAGAGAGGTACCGGGCAGGCACCGTGTTATGCCGTGAGGCGCACGGTGTCCCCGGTGAGCAGGCATAGCCCGGTGCGGTACATAGCAGCGCCTTGTATCGGCCAGGCTAGAGTGGGCATCGAGCCAGGTGCCATGAAGCCGGCTCAACGCATCTGGTCTCCAGTGTGTCTCCTCGGGCCGGGGTACATGGCACCAGCCCTACGCATGGTGTCCCCGGTTCGCCAGCACAGCCCAGTGCGGCCTATTCCACCTCGCCGCACTGGCTTGGCTACGGGGAGCATTCAGCCAGGTAGGGTTGGGCAGGCTCGGTGCTCGAGACCTGTAGTGCGCCTTCACGGTCCGGTCTATCCGGTGCCACCTCCACGCACCAGCCCTCCGGTGGCAGCCCCCCGCAACAGGCTGTCTCTCCGTCTCCGCACTACAGGTGCTCCCGCCTGCTCAGCGCTGCCAGAGTCTCCCTCCTGTCCAGCGTCGCCTGAGCCATCCGTCTGTCCAGCGTCGCCTGAGCCGTCCGTCTGTCCAGTGTCGCCTGAGCCGTCCGTCTGTCCAGCGTCGCCTGAGCCGTCCGTCTGTCCAGCGTCGCCTGAGCCGTCCGTCTGTCCAGCGTCACCTGAGCCGTCCGTCTGTCCAGCGTCGCATGAGCCGTTTGTCTGTCCAGCGCCGCCTGAGCCGTCCGTCTGTCCAGCGCCGCCTGAGCCGTCCGTCTGTCCAGCGCCGCCTGAGCCGTCCGTCTGTCCAGCGCCGCCAGAGCCGTCCGTCTGTCCNGCCGTCCGTCTGTCCTGAGCTGCCTGACCTGCCAGGTCACTGAAGCGGGCAATGACTATGGTGGAGTGGGGTCCACGTCCCGCACCAGAGCCKCCACCGCGGACAGATGCCCACCCAGACCCTCCCCTATAGGTTTAGGTTTTGCGGCCGGAGTCCGCACCTTGGGGGGGTGGGGGGGGGGYACTGTCACACCCTGACCATAGTTTGCTTTGCATGTTTCTATGTTTTGTTTGGCCAGGGTGTGATCTGAGTGGGCATTCTATGTTGTTTGTCTATTTCTATGTGTTTGGCCTGATATGGTTCTCAATCAGAAGCAGGTGTTTGTYGTTGTCTCTGATTGGGAGCCATATTTAGGTAGCCTGTTTTGTATTGTGGGTTGTGGGTGATTGTTCCTGTTCCTGTGTCTGTGTCTTTGTTTCCTGTGTTTGGTGTTCACTATTCGGGACTGTTGCGTCTTCGTTCATTTGTCGGTTTATTGTTTTGTTCTTGGTTTCAAGTATTCTAACTAAAATGAATACACACCACGCTGCATTTTGGTCCTCCTCTCTTTCGTCCGAAGAAGAACGTGACACGCACGCTTCCTTAACTTGAGACATCTGTGTTACTTACTGTGTTGTGTGACAAAACAGCACATTTTAGTGTGACCTTTTATTGTCCCCACTACAAGGTCCACCTGTGTAATGATCATGCTGTTTAATCAGGTTCTATACCATACCTGTCAGGTGGATGGATTATCTTGGCAAAGGAGAAATGGTCACGAACAGGGATGTAAACAGATTTGTGCACATCATTTGGGAGAAATACGTTTTTTGTGCGTATGGAACATTTCTGGGATATTTTATTTCAGCTCATGACACATGGGACCAACACTTTACATGTTGCGTTTATATTTTTGTGTGTGTGTTTTATGTGTCTGTCCATCCGCGTGCATGCGTGTGGGTGTGTGCGCGTCTGTCCATGTCTGTGTGTGTGTGACTACTCCCTCCTATCACGCCCATTGAGTTGGACCAATATGGAGCTAATTACTGCCTCACAACTGGAAAGAAGTTGACTTTCCAGCCCATATGTCTCCGTTAAGGATGGCGGAAAATATACATTAAGACTGCCTCCCAAATTGCACCCTATTCCCTATGTATTGCACTACTTTTGACCATCCCCATAGGGCTCTGCTTCAAACTAGTGCACTATATGGGGAATAGGGTGCAGTTTGGGCCGGAACCCAAGAGTTGTCTCAGCCTCAACCAGTGCATGGAAACATATGGAAATATCATGTGAGCAGTAAATGCATACATGTTSAATAAATTAGTCAAGCGTATAGGAGGGGTATGCATATAATTCCAGTCTTCCACATAGCTGTCAAATGAATTTAACAAGTTTCAGATCTGTTTTTATTTATAATATATTATTTCATATACAAGACTTCTGCCCAAGTTATAGCTATGAAACACAGTCAGTTTTGTAACAATATGAATATCTATAAGTAGCCATGTTTTACATTTCTGAGATATATTGTTTGGAATATTTAATCGCTCACAGACAGATAGACAGGCGGACAGACACATTATAGACAAATTGACAGACAGATAGACAGAGACCGACATATGGACAGATACGCAGAAAGACAGGCAGAAAGACGCAGGCAGGCAGGCAGGCAGGCAGACAGACAGTGATCGTGGGGTAGAACAGACAGTGATCGTGGGGTAGAACAGACAGTGATCGTGGGGTAGAACAGACAGTGATCGTGGGTTAGAACAGCCAGATGAACGCTGGGGTTGACGAGAACATTGTTGCCATCCGTGGTGTTGAACAAGACAGTGACCAGGTCAGTGGGGTTGAACAGACAAGTGATCGTGGGGTTAAGAACAGTGATCGGTTAACGACAGTGATCGTGGGTAGAACAGACAGTGATCGTGGGGTAGAACAGACAGTGATCGTGGGGGTTGGAACAGACATGATCGTGGGGTATGAACAGACAGTGGATCGTGGGTGAACAGACACGTGATCGTAGGGGTTGAACAGACAGTGATCGTGGGGTGAACAGACAGTGATCGTGGGTAAGAACAGACAGTGATCGGGACAACCGTGATCGGGTAGCACAGACAGTGATCGTGGGTAGAACAGACAATTGACGTGGGGTAGAAACAGACAGTGACTCGTGGGACAGAACAGACAGTATCGTGGGGTAGAACAGATAGGTGATCCGTGGTGTAGAACAGCACAGTGATCGTGGGGTAGCACGACAGTGATCGTGGGTAGAACAGACAGTGATCGTGGGTTAACAGACAGTAGATCCGTGGGGTGAACCAACAGACAGGATGTGGGGTAGAACACACAGTGATTCGTGGGTAGAAGCAGACAGTGATCGTGGGGTAGAACAGACCAGTGGATCGTGGGGGTAGAATAAACAGACAGTGATGTGGGGTAGAACAGACAGTGATCGTGGGGTAGAACAGACAGTGATCGTGGGGTAGAACAGACAGTGATCGTAGGGTAGAACAGACAGTGATCGTAGGGTAGAACAGACAGTGATCGTAGGGTAGAACAGACAGTGATCGTTCACCCATTGACTCTACTATGTTCACTGTGAAGAGGGACCATGGATCAGCTCCTGTGTTGATCTGAGGGTTTCATGCACAACACAGGCTTTTGCCATGTCACACACACACACACACGCACATGCACACGCACACGCACACGCACACACACACATATTTTCTCGTGTTGACCTCCCCTCATTTTCTCTGATCTTATCCCTGGGCTGGCTGGAGTCCTTGCATAAATTAAAATAAAGCGAAATAAATGTAAATAAAGGTGTATATAAGATGTGTTGCTCACCCCGCGGAAACTCTTGAAGAGTTCGTTGTATAGGGATTTGTGTGTGCACCCTATCTCTCTACATTGACTGAACATGTGGCTCAGACATTGTGAGCTGAAGCAGCTTCTCCAACACTACTTCTACTTTCCATCCTTTCCGTCTCTGCAAATATCACCTGGAAATCGTCAAGGCCCTTCTGGGAAACTAGAAATGGAAAAGCCTTCTCAGACTCACTTTCCCACACTCTTACTGGAAACCTAAACAAAAGCGCATCATTCATTCTGCATCATTAGAGGGTCTGGCGTAAAGGTCATAAATGGACTCCATGAATATCCCTAAAGGCTAAGATGATGAAAAGTCTATGTTTTAGCGAGTRWAGAAACAGCCTCAGTCCAAGACTATGTCACAAACGGTAAGCTAGTTCCTATATAGTGCACAACCTTTGACCCTATTTCCTATATAGTGCACTATTTAGGGAATAKGGTGCCATTAGGGACGTATCCTCAAGTCTCTTATCCCAACTCGGTGGGGTGGTGGTGGTTGAGAATGACACATTTGTTTCCATTCCAGCAGTCAGAAGAGTAATGAAGCTACAGGGTCTCAGCACCACATTCAGGAGTTACCTCTACTCTGTCTCTCTGACTCTCTCACATTCATGAGTTACCTCTACTCTGTCTCTCTGACTCTCTCACAATTCATGAGTTACCTCTACTCTGTCTCATCTCTACTCATGCCTTCTCTCCTGTCTGACCTCTTGACTTCTATGAGTTACCTCTACTCATTCTCTCTCGACCCTCTCACATTCATGAGTTGTACCTCTTGTCGACTCTCTCGATTACCTTCTCTGACTCTCGTCACATTCAGACCTCTACTCTTCTCTCTCTGACTCTCTCCCGCATTCTGAGTTCGACTGTCTACTCTCTACTCCATTCCTTCCTCTGACTCTCTCAATTCACATGATTACCTCACTCTGTCTCTCTTGACTCTCTCAGATCTACCTCGATTGTGTCTCCTCTACTCTGTCCATCTATAACTTCTACTGATCTTCTCTACTTCCATCAGTTACCTCACTTTGTCTCTTGACCTCCTCATATTTCATGATACCCTCTACTCTGTTCCTGATTCTCTCACATACCTCTACTCTGTCTCTCTGACTCTCACATTCATGATTACCTCTACTCTGTCTCTTGCTCTCTCACATTCATGATTTAACCTCTACTCTGTCTCTGCTCTGTCTCTCCTCACATTCATGAGTTACCTGCTTACTCTGTCTCTGACTCTTTTCACATTCACTGATACCCTCTACTCGTCTCTCTCTGACTCTTCCATTCATGCTTCCTTCTACTCTGTCTCTCTGACTTCCACATTCATGAGTTACCCTACTCTGTCTCTCTGACTCCTCAATTCATGATGTTTACCTCTACTCTGTCTCTCTGACCTTTCACATTTCAGGAGTTACCTTCTACTCCTGGTTCTCTGACTCTCTGCACATTCCCATGGAGTTTACCTCTATTGTCTCTCTGACTTCTTTCACGCTCAGGAAGTACCTCTACTCCTGTCTCTCTGACTCTCTCACATTCATGAGTTACCTCTTACTCTGGTCTCTCTCTGACTCTCTCACATTCATGAGTACTATCAACTCTGTCTCTCTCTGAACTCTCTCACATCTCATGAGTACGCTCACTCTTGTCTTCTCTGTCTGCTTCTCACATTCCATGAGTACCTCTACTGTCTTCCTGCTCTCTCACATTCAGATACCTCTACTCGTCTCTCTGACGTCTCCTCTTCTATGATAACCTCTACTCTGTCCTCTCTGGACTCTCTCACGATTCATGAGTTACCTCTACTCATGTCTCTCTCTGACCCTGCTCACATGCATAGTTACCTCTAACTCTGTCTCTCTGACTCTTTCACATTACCTCTACTTTGCTCTCTCTGCTCTCCTCACTTCATGATTTAGCCTCTTACTCTGTGTCTCTCATGACTCCTCTACATTCATGATTACCTCTCTGCTTCTCTGACTCTCACAACATTCATTAGTTACTTACTACTCTGTCTCTCTCTGACTCTCTCACATCATGAGTTAGCCTAGCTCTGTCCTCTCTGACTCTTTCACACTTCTGATTACCTTCTTTTGTCTCTCTGACTCTCTTATATGATCTACCTCTACCGTCTCTCTGACTCTCTCACATTACCTCTACTCTGTCCTCTCTGACTCTCTCAACATTCATGAGTTACCTCTACTCTCGTCTCTCTGACTCTCTACATCATTGAAGTTTACCTTACTCTTCTCTCTCTGTCTCTTCACATTCATGAGTTCCTCTACTGTCTCTCTCTGACTCTCTCAATTCATGCTTACCTCTACTCTGCTCTCTGCCTCTCTTCATATGTCATGAGTTACCTCTACTCTGTCTCTGACTCTCTCACATTCATGGTACCTTATCTTCTCTCTGACTCTTCACATTCAGAGTACCTCTACTACTGTCTCTCTGACTCTCTCACATTCATGAGTTACCCTCTAACTATGTCTTCTCTTGACTCTTCACATTCAGATTACCTCTACTCATGTCTCTCTGACTCCTCCACATTCCTGATGTACCTCTTTACTCTGTCTCTCTCTGACTCTCTCACATCATGAGTTCTACCTCTACTCTGTCTCTCTCTGACTCTCTACTCACATTCATGAGTTACCTGCTACTCTGTCTCTCTACTCTCTACATATTCATGAGTTTACCTTACTCTGTCCTCTCTGACTCTCTCATATTCATGAGTTACTCTACTCTGTCTCTCTGACCTCTCACATTCATTGAGTTACCTCTTACTCGTTCTCTCTGACTCTTTCATCATTCATGAACTGCACTCTGTCTCTTCTGACTCTCTCACATTCATGAGTTACCTCTACTCTGTGCGTCTCTGACTCTCTCACATTCAGGAGTTACGCTTCTACTCTGTCCTCTCTCTGACTCTCCACATTCCATGAGTTACCTCTACTCTGTCTCGTCTGATCTTTCACATTCAGATTACCTTCTACTCTGTCTCTCTCTGACCTTTCACATTCATGAGTCCTTCTACTCTGTCTCCTCTCTGATCTTTTCACATTCAGAGTTTACCTCTACTTGCTGTCTCGTCTGACTCTTTCTCACATCATGATGTACCTCTACTCTTCTCTCCTGACTCTTCACATTCAGAAGTACCTCTACTCTGTCTCTCTGACTTCTCTCACATTCAGGAGTTACGTCACTCCTGTCTCTCTGACTCTTACATTAGTTTTACTGCAACGTCGCTATTCTCTACACTATGTGTGAAAAAATTTGAAAGTAAATTAATGTGGCAAAGAAAGTGAGACGCTATTTTTATTACAACTACCAGCTTGTCACGTTAGGTCAATGTTGCCATCTGCTGGTCATTGTTAAAGGTGAAATGTGTCTACTGCACCATGATTTAAACAAGGAGGGAATTAAATAAATCAAATGGAAATATTTGTAATGCATCAATCAAAGTAATGCATTTAATTTTGTATGGTTTATGTGTCAACACCATTTATGATCTTGCATCGCATGTCTGCGTATGATTACAAAATCTGCCAGCTGAGAAATGCTTTCTCATTACGCTAAGAATCTCCGTCTACCAGGGAAACAAATTTCATGATTTGATCCTCGTTGGCTTTCGTATGTATGGGATGTCATGGCAACAAAATCAACAAATGTTAACCTCCATGACTAAATGGAGAGCGATTTTTGAAAGTGATAAGTGAAGACTGGCAGGAGCCGTTCATCGTGATTCAATCATTAAAAGCTTAGACTATCATTTGTCACAATTAGAAGTGAGGCCGTCTTTATTTACCTAAATAGTGCAAGTAGAGTCGTGAAATTTTGTATTTGTACTCTTGAATATGTTACATGTATGAAAGACAAATTTTTGCCAGGGAGGCTTCAATCGTCGCGGGAAAAGAGGTATGCTGTCGAGCATACTTGCCGTGTCCAAGCATAAAGATGACTCACTAACTCTCACCCTTTACTAACTCTACCAACTCTCACCCTCTACTAACTCTACTGACTACTAATCTACTAACTTACTAACTCTACTGACTCTATACTCTCTGGCTACTAACTAACTACTACTGACTCTACTAACTCTACTGGCTCTACTAACTCTACTGACTCTACTAACTCTCATCCTCTACCATTTCTACTAACTCTACCCTTCCTGACTCTACTGACTCTACTGACTCAACTCTACTCTAGACTACCTACTAACTCTACTACTCTACTAACTCTACTACCTCTCAACTCTATAATAACTCTACTAACTCTACTCTCACCCTATATATATCTACTAACTCTCACCCTCGACTCTACTGACTCTCTCTGACTCAACTCTTTACCCTCTAGTACTTACTACTCTACTAACTCTCACCTCTATACAAACTCTCCACTAACTCTCTAACTCTCACCCTATACTATATCTACTAACTGCTCACGCCTCTATGGACCCTAGCTAACTCTACTAACTCTCACACTTTGCTAACTCTACGAACTGTACAAAGTCTCACCCTCTAGTAAATATCACCTTCTGCTAACTCAACTAACGCTACTAACTCTAAAAGCTCTACCAGATCTATTAACTTGCACACTCTAGTAACTCTACAAACTCTCACCATCTACTAACTCTCTACTAATTCAAATAACTCTGTTATCTCTTACCGTCTAAGAACTCTACTAACTCTACTAACTCCCACCCTCTACTAATTCTACTAACTATTAACTCTCACCCTCTACTAAATTTAGTAGCTCCACTAACTTTACTAACTCTCAACCTCTGCTAACTTGACTAACTCTCACCCWCTACTAACTCTCCTAACTACCACCATCTACTGACTCTACTAATTTAACTAGCTTTATTTATTTTTTTACTTGAAACTTTATTTAACTAGGCAAGTCAGTTAAGAACAATTTATTATTAACAATGACGGCCTACCGGGGAACAGTGGGTTAACTGCCTTGTTCAGGGGCAGAACTACAGATTTTTTACCTTGTCAGCTCAAGGATTCGATCGGGCAACCGTTCGGTTACTGGCCTAAAGCTCTAACCAATAGGCTACCTGCCGCCCCTATTAACTTTCCCTCTCTACTAACTCCGCTGACTCTACTAACGCTCACCCTCTGCTAACTCTACTAAATCTCACCCTATACTAACTCTCACCCTCTACTGACTCTCACCCTATACTAACTCTCACCCTCTACTGACTCTACTGACTCTACTAACTTGTATAACTCTCACACTCTACTAACTCTACTAACTCTACTGACACTACTAACTCTACTGGCTCTACTGACTCTACTGACACAACTAACTCTACTAACTCCACTGACTCTACTAACGCTCACCCTCTGCTAACTCCACTAACCCTCACCCTACACTAACTTTCACCCTCTACTGACTCTACCAACTCTACTAACTCTAACCCTCTAATAACTCTACTAACTCTCACCCTCTACTCACTCTACTAACTCTACTGACTCTACTGACTCTACCAACTCTACTAACTCTAACCCTCTAATAACTCTACTAACTCTACTAACTCTCACCCTCTACTGACTCTACTAACTCTACTGACTCTAATAACTCTCACCCTCTACTGACTCTACTAACTCTACTGACTCTACTAACTCTAACCCTCTAATAACTCTACTAACTCTATTAACTCTCACCCTCTACTGACTCTACTGACTCTACTAACTCTCACCATCTACTGACTCTACTAACTCTACTGACTCTACTGACTCTACTAACTCTCACCCTCTACTGACTCTACTGGCTCTACTAACTCTACTGACTCTACTAACTCTACTGACTCTACTAACTCTACTAACTCTACTAACTCTAACCCTCTAATAACTCTACTAACTCTACTAACTCTCACCCTCTAACTCTACTGACTCTACTGGCTCTACTAACTATACAAACTCTACTAACTCTACTAACTATCAACCTATACTAACTATCACCCTCTACTAACTCTACTGACTATACGGACTCTACTAACTCTACTAACTCTACTGACTCTACTGACTCTACTAACTCTGCTAACTCTACTAACTCTCACACTCTACCCACTCTACTAACTCTCACCACCCTCTACTAACTCTACTGACCACTACTAACTCTACTGACACTACTAACTCTACTGACTCTACTGACACTACTAACTATACTGACTCTACTAACGCTCACCTCTGCTAATCACTAACTCTCACCCTATACTAACTCTCACCCTCTACTGACTCTACTATAACTCTAACCTCTAAATAACTCTACTAACTCGCACCCTCTACTGACTCTACTAACTCTCACCTTATACTAACTCTCACCCTCTACTGACACTAGCTACCTCTACTGACTCTACTGACTCTGCAAACTCTACTGACTCTACTGACTCTGCTAACTTTACTACTCTATGGACACTACTAACTCTACTGAACTCTATCACCTCTACTAACCCTACTAACTTTCACCCTCTACTAACTCTACTAACTTTCACCCTCTAGTAACTCTACTAATTCTTTCACCCTCTAGTAACTCTACTAACTCCACTAACTCTTCTAACTCTCACCCTCTACTAACTCTCACCCTCTACTGATTCTACTAACTATACTAACTCTACTGACTCTACTAACTCTACTGACTCTATGACTCTACTAAACTCTCACCCTCTAGTAACTCTACTATTCTCACCCTCTATTAACTCTACCAACGTCACCCTCTGCTAACTCTTACTAACTCTCACCTATACTAACTCCACTGACACCACTAACTCTACTAACTCTGCAACTCTACTAACTCTAAGAACTCTACTAACTCTCACCCTATACTAAACTCCACTGACTCTACTAACTCTACTAACTCTGCTAACTCTACTTAACTCTAAAGAACTCTACTAACTTCACCCTCTAGTAACTCTACCAACGTTCACCCTCTGCTAACTCTACTAACTCTCACCCTATACTAACTCTCACCCTCTACTGACACTACTAACTCTACTGAATCTACGTGACTCGCTAACTCTACTGACTCTACTAACTCTGCTAACTCTACTGAACTCTCACCCTCTACTAACTCTACAAACTCTACTGACTCTACTGACTCTACTAATCTTACTGACGCTACTGACTCTACTAACTATACTGACTCTACTAATCTCTGCTGACTACTACTGACTCTGCTAACTCTACTAATCTATGAACCACTAATAACTCTATAAACTCTGCTAACTTTTCTAACACCACCCTCTACAACTCTACAAACTTTACTAACCTCTACTAACTTTCACCCTCTACTACTCTTCTAACCTTCACCCTATACTAACCATACGAACTTTCACCCTCTACTAACTCTACTAACGTTACACCTCTCTAACTCTACATAAACTCTCACCCTCTACTAACCCTACTAACTCTTCACCCTCTACAACTCTACTAACTTTCACCCTCTAGTAACTCTACTACTTTCACCTCTAGTAACTCTACTAACTCTACTAACTCTCACCCTCTAGTACTCTAGCTAACTCTCACCGTCTACTAACCCTACTAACTTTCACCCTCTAGTAACTCTACTAAATCTCACCCTCTACTAACCCTACTAACTCTCACCCTCTACTCACCCTACAACTCTCACCCTCTAGTAACTCTACTAAATCTCACCCTCTTACAACCCTACTAACTTCACCCTCTACTACTCGACTAACTTTCACCCTAGAAATTCTGCTAACTTTTCACCCTCTACTAACTCTACTAACTGCTAACTCTACTAACTCTACTAACTTTCACCCTCTAAAACTCTGCTGACCTACTGAACTCTAGAACTTTCACCCTCTGAGCTGTCTCTACTAACTTTCACCCTCTAGTAACTCTACTAACTCTCACCCTCTACTAACTCTACTAACTTCACCCTCTAGTAACTCTACTAACTTCACCCTCTAGTAACTCTACTAACTTCACCCTCTACTAACTCTACTAACTCTACTAACTCTCCCCTCTAGTAACTCTACTGACTCTCACCCTCTATTAACTCTACCAACTTCTACCCTCTACTAACTCTACTAACTCTACTAACTCTCACCTCTAGTAACTCTACTAACTCTCACCCTATTACTAACTCCACTGACACTACTAACTCCACTGACACTACTAATCTATGACTCTACTGAGTCTGCTAACTCTACTGACTCTACTGACTCTACTGACTCTGCTAATTCTACTGACTCTACTGACAACTACTAACTCTATCTAACTCTGCTAACTCTACTGACTCTACTGACATTTACTCTCTACCAAACTCTCACCCTATACTAACGGACACTGACACTACTAATCTACTGACTCACTAAGCTCTACTAACCTGCTAACTCTACTGATATTACTAACTTACTAAATGTACTAACTCTACTAACTCTGCTAACTCCACTGACACTACTAACTCCACTGACTCTACTAACTCTACTAACTCTGCTAAACTCTACTACTATACTACTCTACTTCAAATCAAATCAAATCAAATTTTATTAGTCACATACACATGGTTAGCAGATGTTAGCGAAAGTGTAGCGAAAGCTTGTGCTTCTAGTTCCGACAATGCAGTAATAACCAACAAGTAACTTAACCTAAACAATTCCACAACTACTACCTTATACACACCACACAAGTGTAAAGGGATAAAGAATATGTACATAAAGATATATGAATGAGTGGTGGTACAGAACGGCATGGCAAGATGCAGTAGATGGTATAGAGTACGGTATATCATATGAGATGAGTACTGTAGGGTATGTAAACATAAAGTGGCATAGTTAAAGTGGCTAGTGGTACATGTATTACATAAAGATGGCAAGATGCAGTAGATGATATAGAGTACAGTATATAATATGAGATGGTAATGTAGGGTATGTAAACATTATATTAAGTGGCATTGTTTTTAAGGTGCTAGTGGTACATTTTTACAATAATTTCCATCAATTCCCATTTTTAAAGTGGCTGGAGTTGAGTCAGTATGTTGGCAGCGGCCGTAAATGGTTAGTGGTGGCTGTTTAACCAGCGATGGCCTGAGATAGACAGCTGTTTTTCAGTCTCCTCGGTCCCTGCTTTGATGCACCTGTACTGACCTCGCCTTCTGGATGATAGCGGGGTGAACAGGCAGTGGCTTGGGTGGTTGTTGTCCTTTGATGATCTTTATGGCCTTCCTGTGACATCGGGTGGTGTAGGTGTCCTGGAGGGCAGGTAGTTTTGCCCCCGTGGTGCGTTCTGCAGACCTCACTACCCTCTGGAGAGCCCTTACGGTTGTGGGCGGAGCAGTTGCCGTACCAGGCGGTGATACAGCCCGACAGGATGCTCTCGATGTGCATCTGTAGAAGTTTGTGAGTGCTTTTGGTGACAAGCCGAATTTCTTGCAGCTCCTGAGGTTGAAGAGGCGCTGCTGTGCGCCTTCTTCCAAACGCTGTCTGTTGGGGTGAGACCAATCAGTTTGTCCGGGATGTGTACACGAGGAACTAAACTTTCCACCTTCTCCACTACTGACCCGTCGATGTGGATAGGGGGTGCTCCCTCTGCTGTTCCTGAAGTCCACAATCATCTCCTTTGTTTTGTTGACGTTGAGTGTGAGGTTATTTTCCTGACACACACTCCGAGGGCCTCACCGCCTCCCTGTAGGCCGTCTCGTCTTTGTTGTATTCAAGCCTACCCACTGTAGTGTCATCCGCAAACTTGATGATTGAGTTGGAGGCGTGCATGGCCACGCAGTCGTGGGTGAACAGGGAGTACAGGAGAGGGCTCAGAACGCACCCTTGTGGGGCCCCAGTGTGTGAGGATCAGCGGGGTGGAATGTTGTTACTACCCTCACCACCTGGGGGCGGCCCGTCAGGAAGTCCAGGACCAGTTGCAAGGGCGGGTCGAGACCCAGGGTCTCGAGCTTGATGACGAGTTTGGAGGGTACTTATGGTGTTAAATGCTGAGCTGTAATCGATGAACAGCATTTCACATGGGTATTCCTCTTGTCCAGATGGGTTAGGGCCAGTGTGCAGTTGTGGTTGCGATTGCGTCGTCTGTGGACCTATTGGTCGGTAAGCCAAATTGGAGTGGGTCTAGGGGTGTCCGGTAGGGTGGAGGTGATATGGTCCTTGACTAGTCTCTCTAGCACTTCATGATGAACGGAAGTGAGTGCTACGGGGCGGTAGTCGTTTAGCTCAGTTACCTTAGCTTTCTGGGAACAGGAACAATGGTGGCCCTCTTGAAGCAGTGGGGAACAGCAGACTGGAGAAAAGATTGATATTGAATATGTCCGTAAACACACCAGCCAGTTGGTGCTGCGCACATGCTCGAGGACGCGGCTGGGAATGCCGTCTGGGCCTGCAGCCTTGCGAGGGTTAACACGTTTAAATGTTTACTCACCTCGGCTGCAGTGAAGGAGAGCCCGCAGGTTTTGGTAGGGGCCGTATCAGTGGCACTGTATTTGCCTCAACGGGCAAAAAAGTGTGTTAGCCTGTTGCTGGAGCGCAAGAACATCCTGGTCCCACGACGGGCTGGTTTCTTTTGTAATCCTGATGTGACGTAGACCCTGCCACATACCTCTTGTGTCTGAGCTGTTGAATTCGACTCGATTTTGTCTCTGTACTGGGACTTTAGCCTGTTTGGATTGCCTTGCGGAGAGAATAGCTCACTGTTTGTATCGGTTCATGCTTCCCGGTCACCTTGCCCTGCGTTAAAAGCAGTGGTTCGCGCTTTCAGTTTCATCGCGAATGCTGCCGTCCAATCCACGGTTCTGCTGTTGAATGATTGTATTCGTTGCTGTGTGGGTACGACATCGTCAATGCACTCCTAATGAAACTCGCCTCACCGAATCAGCATATTCCTCTATATTGTTGTTGGACGCCAATGCGAACATATTCCAATCCGCCGTGATCGAAAGCAGTCTTGAAGCGTGGATTCAGATTGGTCGGCACCAGCGTTTGAACAGAGCCCTGAGCGCGGAGCTTGTTGTTTAGTTCTGTTTGTAGGCTGGAGATCCACCAAAAT
Source organism: Salvelinus sp. IW2-2015 (assembly GCF_002910315.2). NCBI lineage: Eukaryota > Metazoa > Chordata > Actinopteri > Salmoniformes > Salmonidae > Salvelinus > Salvelinus sp. IW2-2015. The sequence continues at coordinate 71,121,217 of NC_036858.1, read as the reverse complement.
GGAGTGTGGTCAGCTTTTCGAAAGGGGGGCGGGGGAGGCCTCTATATAGCCGTCGCCGGAAATTAAGTATATACAACATGATCTAGGTTTTTCCAGCCCTGGTAGCACAATCGATATGCTGAATAGAATTAGGGAGTTTGTTTTTAGATTAGCCTTGTTAAAATCCCCACAGCTGACGATGAAATGAAGCCTCAGGTGTGTGTGGTTTCCAGCTTACAAAGAGTCAGATAAAGTTCGTTCAGGGCCATCGAGTGTTGTTGCTGGGGGAATATATACGGCTGTGATTATGATTGAAGAAGAATTTCCCTTGGTAGATAATCGGTCGACATTTGATTGTGAGGAGTCTAGATCAGGTGAACAGAATGACTTGAGTTCCTGGGTGTTGTTAGATGATCACACCACGTCTTGTTAATCATAAGGCATACCCCCCGCCCGCCTCTTACCAGAAAGATGTTTGTTTCTGGCGGCGATGCATGAAGAAACCAGCTGGCTGCACGACGCCGTTAGCGGTCTCGTTGAGTTAGCCATGTTTCGTGAAGCAGAGCACGTTGCAATCCCTGATGTCTCCTGGAATGCTACCCGTGCTCGGATTTCATCAACCTTATTGTCAAGAGACTGGGACATTGGCGAGTAGTATGTAGGGAGTGGGAGGCGGATGTTGCCCGTCTCGAAGCCTGACCACGAGACCGCCTCGTTTGCCCCTTTTACGCGTCGCACAGGGTCGCGGCTCGGATCAGATCCATTGTATTGGGTGGAAGGCAAAACACTGGACCGTTTCGGGAAAGTCATTATTCCTGGTAGGAACGATGATGAGTTACGTTAAATCCGTATATCAGTAGTTCCTCCCGACTGTAATGCTAGAGTGGAATCCTAGAAGATTACCTTGGTGGTACCGATTGTAAGAAATAACACATAAAAAAAAACAAAATACTGCATATTTTCCAAGAACGCGAAGCGAGCGACCACTCTTTTCGGCGCCGAAGTTCCAGAGAGAGTACTTAATGTACTGACTCTGCTAACTCTACTGAGTCTTACGGGACACTACTAACTCTACTGAACTCTGCTAACTCTACGTACGCTACTGACTCTACTATCTCTGATAACTTTTCTAACTCTCACTTCTCTTACTAAACTCTAGTAACTCTACTAAAACTTTCACCCTCTACTCAACTCTATAACTCTAACAACTTTACTAAACCCTACTAACTTCACCCTCTACTAACCTCCTACTAACTTTCACTCTCTACTAATCTAGTAACAACTCACAAACTTTAGCTAACGTGCCTACTAACTTTCCACCACTACTAACGCGCGTACTAACTTGTCACCATTATACTAAAACTCTACTAACTTTCACTCTCTCTACTAACCCTACTAACTTTCACCATCTACTAACTCTACTATCTTTCACCCTCTAGTAACTCTACTAACTCTCACCCTCTACTAACCCTATACTTTCACCCTCTATAACCTACTAACTTTCACCCTTCTACAATCCTACTAAGGTTCACCCTCTAGTAACTCTACGTAACTCTACCCGTCTACTAACCTACTAACTTCACCCTCTACTAACCCACTAACTTTCATCCAATTACTAACTCTACTAATCTTCACCCCTAGTAAAATCTACTAACTCTCACCCTCTACAAACCCTACTAACTTTCACCCTCTAACTAACCCTACTAACTTTCACCCTCTACTAATCCTACTAACGTTCACCTCTAGTAACTCTACTAACTCTCACCCTCTACTAACCCTATCAACTTTCACCTCTACTAACCTACTAACTTTCACCATCAACTAACTCTACTACTTTCACCCTCTAGTAACTCTACTAACTCTCACCTCTATACGCTACTACTTCACCCTACTAATCCTACTAACTTTCACCCTTCTTACTAATCCTACTAACTTTCACCCACTACTTAAACCTACTAAACTTTCACCCTCTACTAATCTACTAACGTTCACCCTCTAGAAACCTACTAACTTTCACCCCTACTCCTCTACTAACTTTCACCCTCTACTAACTTACTAACTTTCCCCTCTACTAACTCTACTAACTTCACCCTCGGCTCTGGTCACCCTTCTACCTACTATCTCACTCAGCTCTACTAATCTACCGCTTGAACTTATACTTCACGTAAGTACATCCGCCCTTAAACGAACTACCCGCTCTACTCTACTGCTATCACTCTACTAACTCTACTGACTCTACTAACTCTACTAACTCTACTGAACGCTCACTCTGGCACGCTGCACTCTTTAACAGGGTTACCCTATTTCTCAGGCATTGGAGTGGACTAATCCTTTTAACGCACCACACACTTGATATTTGAGGAAGTAATTATTTTCTGAGTCGATTACTTTGATTAGACTGCACATAATGACACACACAAGAACTTCAAACTAACTTGCCATCCAGAACATAACAAATCTGTCAGCTTACGTACACCGAGTGCCGAAAAAATTAGGACAAGCTTTCCTAATATTGAGTTGCACCCCTTTTGCACCAGAACAGCCTTCATTAATCAGGGCATGCACTCTACAAGGTGTCGAAATCAAATGAATCAAGATGTTACTGGTCGACATACACAATATTTAGCAGATGTTATTGCTGGTGTAGTGAAATGTTTTGGTTCCCAGCTCTAACAGTGCAGTAGTATCTAACAATTCACAACAAGACCACACAAATCTAAAGTAAAATAATGGAAAGCATCCTACAGGGATTGTTGGCCAATTACTTGTCGAATTTCCACAGGTTGTGCAGCTGGCTAGATGTCTTTGGGGGTGGCCCATTGTTGATACCCACGAAACTGGTTAAAGTGAAAAATCCAGCAGCATTGCATTATTGACACACTCAAACCGTGTGCATGTCGACCTACTACTCAGTTTCAAAGGCACTAAGTATTTTTCTCTTGCCCATTCACCCTCTTGAATGGCACACATAAACAATCCATATCTCAGTTTTGTCTATCTAAGGCGTTCCATCTCCTTAACCTGTCTCCTCCCTTCATCTACACTGATGAAGTGGATTTAACAAGTGACAATAAGTGACCATTAGCGTTCACCTGGATCACCTGGTCACTCAGTGTATACTACATTCCAATAAGTATCTTTCGAATATTAGATAGCTAAGCAGGGTTCACGCGCGCCACGTTTTTTGTTATTTCTTTCCACTTCCTTGGTCTTGATAGTCTCAGGGAATGCTGAAAACATGTCCTCCCTCGAGAGCTTGTCGATGCCTTATCCCACTTCTCCAACCTTCTCCAGCCACAGGCGGCGATGAGGAAGTGTGTTGGTCGTGTGTTTGTTGCGTGGCGGGGATTTCGGCAGCCTTTGCTCCCTCCCTCTCTTGCTGAGGCAAACAACCTGATTGTGCGCCTCATGCAGTGTTCACTGTTTCAGTGGAAGAAGCTTTGAGGATTCTTTGCCTGTTTAAATTTGCCTTATTGCTTGTTTTTTTGCCTGGGCGTGGATTAGAGCGTAGTTGGCATTCCATTGCAAGATGGTGGGTATTTCCAGGCAGTGCAACTACATCATACTAAAAAATGTATGTCAGTAAGTCGATTTGGAGGACAGCGTTGTTTAAAGTGCTTGTATGATGTGCTTAAACCCAGTCTGAGCTGAGTGCTTTAAGTTGACTGAAACCAGGTCATGAGCTGAGTGCTTATGATAGTTGTGATACCCAGTCTGAAGCTGATGCTGCTAGTTATATGTGAAATCCCAGGTCTGGCTTGAGTGCTGTTAGTTGTGAAACACAGGTCCAGATGAGCTGAGGCTGTATAGTTGCTAAACCCAGGTCTGAGCTGAGATGCTTTATAGTTGTCTAAACCCAGGTCCTGAGCTGAGTGGCGTATAGTTGCTTAAACCCAGGTCTGAGCTAGTGAGGTGCTTATAGTTGCTTAAACCAGGTCTGAGCTGAGTGCTTATGTTTTGCTAAACCCCAGGTCTGAGCGTGAGTGCTGTATATGTGCCTAAACCCAGTCTTGAGCTGACGTGTGTATAGTTGCTAAACCCTAGTCGAGCTGAGTGCTGTATAGTTGTGAACCCCACAGGTCAGAGCTGGAGGCTTTTATAGTGCTTAACCCAGTTCTGAGCTGATGCTGTATAGTTGTAAACCCAGGTGCTGGAGCTGATGCGATATAGTGTGAAACCCGGTCTTGAGCTGAGTGCTGTATAGTTGCTTAAACCCAGGTCTTGAGCTGTAGTTCTGGGCGTGTGATAGTTGTGAAACCAGGTCTTGAGCTGAGTGCTTTATAGTGCTAAACCCAGGTCTGAGCTTGATGCTTGTTATAGTTGCTTAAACCCAGGCTCTGAAGCTTAGTGCTTTATAGTTGCTAAAACCCAGTCTTGAGCGAGTGCGTATAGTTGCTAACCAGTCTGAGCTGAGGCTGTATAGTTTCTAAACCCCAGGTTGAGCTGAGTGCTGATATTGCTAAACCAGGTCTGAGCTGTCGTAGAGTTGTGAAACCCAGGTCTGAGCTGAGGCTTTATAGTTGTAAAACCCAGTCTGAGCTTGAGTGCTGTATAGTTTGTGAACCCAGGTCTGAGCTGAGTGCTTTTTATAGTTGCTAAACCCAGGTCTTGAGCTGATGCCCTGTTTAGTTGCTAACCCAGGTCTGAGCCGAGTGCTGTTATAGTGTGAAACCCCAGTCTGAGCTGATTGCTGATAGTGTTGCTAAAACCCAGTCTGAGCTGAGTGCTGTTATAGTTGTTGAAACCCAGGTTGAGCTGGGCTGTTAGAGTTGCTAAACCCAGGTCTTAGCTGCAGTGCTGTATAGTTGCTAAACCCAGGTCTGAGCTGAGGTGCTATAGTGGCTAACCCAGGTCTGACTGAGTGCTGTATAGTGCTAAACCCAGGTCTAGTCTGAGTGCTGTATAGTGCTAAACCAGGTCGAGCTGAGTGCTTGCTTAGTTTGCTAAACCCAGGCTGAGCTGAGTGCTGTATAGGTGTGAAAACCTAGGGTCTGAGCTGAGTTGCTTTAAGTCTGTGAACCCCAGGTCTGAGCTGAGAAGTGCTGATATAGTTGTGAAACGCCAGTGTCTGAAGACTGAGTGGCGTAATAGTTGCTAAACCCAGGTCTGGACTGAGTGCTGTATAGTTGCCTTAAACCCAGGTCTGACTGAGTGCTGCTTCTCTCGACTAAAGCCAGGTCTGAGCTGAGGCTTTATAGTGCCTAAACCCAGGTCTGAGCTGATGCTGTATGTTGCTAAACCCGAGGTCTGAGGGATTTGAGGTGCTGTATAGTGCGTAAACTCCAGCGTCTGAAGCTGAGGGTCTTTATAGTTGCTAAAACCCAGTCTGAGCTGATGTGTCTGATATAGTTGCTAATACCCTAACCGGTCTGGAGCTGAATGCTTATATATTGACGATATACCAGGTCTGAAGCTGAGAGTGCTGTATAATGTTGCAAACTCGAGTCTGCAGCTGAGTATGCTTAGCTTTATAGTTTGCTCCGAAAGCCAGGGTCTAGAGCAGCAGATGCTG